>NW_015558706.1:52231-78000 GCF_001515605.1 Sinocyclocheilus anshuiensis | reverse complement strand
CAGTATCTATGGTCTACACTGGATGCGGCGCGACACGACACGACAAATCCCCGACAGAAAACTGCTGCTGAGTTCTTTTTATGACGTATTGACACAAATTTCAAATGATTTTCAACGGTTGCTTTGTCACGTCCAGTGTAGACTTTAGCTGTTGCAGCGCAGACACGGTGTTACTCACCTATTGAGAAGAAAACCTCGATTGGCTACAAGTTTGTTTTGCTATTCGGACCGAATCAGTTTTCTAAAGTGTTTTTGAAAAATCCCCACCCCACCTTTAAAGTAGTCCAATTCCGTGGGAAAACCGCGGACTTGGCAACACTGAAACAGAGTTCTATATTCATTGACACGTCGTTTTCCAAAATCATCCAAATGTGCCTTAATCTACTGTGTAGATGCTGTGAACATGTTTTTGTGACTTTGAGCTACTCCACATGTTCCTTCCTTACAACACTTCCTTTTTTCCACAACAACTACTAACATTAACCTATTCCAGTGTTGTCAGATGTTGATAAATTATCAATCTTGTTTGACAAAATAATTGACTTGTCTTGGTGTTCTTTGCTCTGTTGAGCCTGTCAGACATATTTACTAGTATGAACATTATAATATCAGGGTTGAAGATCACATTTCAGACCACAACACTCTCATTTCTCCCATATATCAATGAATGCAGAACAACAAATCAATTATGGTTCTACCTTTATGGCTATAAAATAAATTAAGCATTTGTATGAAAAAATATATTAGTACATGCAAAAGTATATGGAAGTAAGCCATTTTATTACAGTAGTAATTTCTAAAGAAGATCACTGTGTTTTTTTATTTATTTTGGGAATAACATACACAGTATGATTCTAATGAAATGTCCGTCACATTTATTATGAGAAAGAAATCATCATACTTTACATTTCAATTTTACATTTTAATATGGTAAATAAAATGTAGTTATTGATGTAGAACTTTCAGAAATATATTTTCATAATCAACTGTAATAAATATATTATGCAATGACCATTTATCCATTATTGTTTTTTAAACATTGGATAATACTACTACTACTACTACTTCCCAGTTCCTCCAAACAATATAGTTAAGATTTACATAAAATTCTTTGAATCTGTTTTAAAAGTTAACTTTAAAGAAGTACATTGACGATTACTGCCTATTACAATGATTATTTGAATTGGATGTATGTTTGCTCTCCAGATGAAACACCTCTTCACTTTCCCCCTTTATCCAGCTCATTTTGTCACTTTTCAGCCCAATGCTCTTCAACATTTCACTTATCTGGAAAACCAGCAAGAAAGAATCAAACAAATCTAAAAACTATGTCCTACTTATAGGCTACATATATATAAATATATAGATATACATACTACATTTAGAAAGGCAGTCTGTAGTGAAGGATCATTCAATGTGCATTTTGCATTACAGGACAATTTCAACCGTACAATCTGTTTTCTAATTAACTTGTCAGCTAGAGAAATACAGGGTTAAAGAAAACATAGAAAATACATAAATGAATAAAAACATATAATCACAGTTGTTTTTAATCTCTGTTTTGAAAGTGACCAACAAAACTCACCTCCATAGCAAATAAAAGGCTGCTGTAGATCACAGCTATATTGAGCCCATTTTCCAGAATTGTTTCTTGACATGCCAACACAGTCACCAGATCCTGAACTCTGGGATGGTTGATCTGCTTCCCAGTATCTAAAACTGAGATTCCTCTGATCAGACCACTGCCAAGAATCCAGAAACAGACCAATCCAGAACGATGTTTCATTACTGATCAGATTCTGCTGCTCTGGGCTGCTGATACTCGCCAAATCAGTGTGGTGTTGTCTGCAGTAACTCTGAGCATCTCTCCATGTCATAGCAGTCTTATTAATAATAAAACCAGTGCTGCCTGTTCAGAAACACAAGATAAGGACCAGCCCTCAGTCATGGATCAGCTAAAAGGGAAAAAAACAAACTCAAACTAAGAGGACTCACCATTGAAACACACAAATGGGAGAACGGTGCTGCAGCTCTCATCATACCAGCTTCCATTAAAATTCCTCACACACTCCCCATCACCACTTGGTTCTCCTGGATTCCAGATACTGTAGTTGGAGATTGTGCCTTCCCCCATAGACCAGAGCCAGCGATACGCTGTCCCAGCGTGGAGACCTATCCATACTGAACCACTGTATCCAGGATCCACTATATTTACCAGCCTGTTCACATCATTCATGGTGTCAGCAGTGGCCAGATCAGTGAATCTCGCTCTGCAGTAACTCTGAGCATCTTGCCAGGTCATGCTTTCATTCATATACCGGTAGGTGCGGTAAGGAGACTTGGGCCCTATAACAAATTGAAATGACAAACAGGACTGTAAGAATCATAAATACTGTTGTAAAGGCTCCTTTAAGAGAGAGCTTTTATTCCGATATTGTACGTCATCATCCGGCTGAGTAGTCTCGTGAGTTGAGCCGCTTGTTGCCTGCTGCAATTTGTATCTGCTCTTGTTGAACGCTGAAAGGACGTTAATTCCTGTTTTTTTCTGATATTTCCTGCAGAAGTTACTTTGAGATGTTAGTCACTGACCTACAAGTAAGCCTGTTTGCTTTATTTTTGTGTTTATTGAGATCGGTAATGAGTTATATATAACTGCGTCACACACACATGTCCAGACATGCCCACAGCCGTTATTTCTGTTAGTTTAGCTTAAAGGGTTAGTTCACCCAAATATAACTCCTACTGGATTCACCAGAAAGAAGAAAGTCATATACACCTAGGATGCCTTGAAGGTGAGTAAAACACAGTCTAATTTTAATACTAACTAACTTTAAAACTAACCCTTTAATGATGCTGTTCTATATTTGATTATTTCTTCTTTATTGAGATGCATATCACTGATTTTGGTTTTCAATTATACTTTTATGATGTGATTTGACATTTTGAGCTGTTCATGCCAAATGAGCGATCACTGTGATGTGCCATCCATATATGGAGTGATGTTTATCATGTCAGATGATCGCTTATGGCTTATAATGTACAATGTGATACCTTATTTTCCTTCTTGGATTGTATATTTCACAAAACAATGTTACTGATGAGGATTTAGTATGCTTTGGCTGTCTTTATGTACCAATGGATGTTTATTATTGTATATGCCTAGTTATTGTTAGTTATTCATTATCCTTTATTGTATTTATTGTGTTCCAGACTAATGCCTCTACTGCCTGTCATTGATAATCTCCTATCAATACATTCCCTAAACCTGATCACCTGTGTCCTCATCCTTATATAATTATTGTGCTCTAACCGGCACCCAGGGGGTTCACTCATCCAAGTCTGAGTCAGATCCAGACAGTCAAAAGTCTCTCCAACAAATACTTTTACGATGATACAATCATGATTAAATATTTTTGCTTTTTGCTTTTCAATGAGTGTTTGCATTTTAAAGTCAAAATACGGAGAAAAAACTTTTTGATTGTTATCAGAGTATTTTGTGCACTTAAACACATTCATAGTTAAATAATGCACAAATGACAGAACATGGAGAAACAACATCTCATCTCATTTGTTTAAAGAAATCCTCACATCCATGGCAGATAAAAGGACGCTGTAGAACACAGCTTTCATGAATCCATGTCCCAGAACTGGTGGTTGACATGCCAACACAGTCCCCAGATCCTGAACTCTGCGATGGTTGACCTGCTGCCCAGTATCTGAAGAAGTTGCTCCATTTGTCAGACCATTCCCAAGAGTCCCGGAACAGACCAATCCAAACCCATGCTGACGATGAAACGATACTCTTGAGCTGATTCTGTTCCTCAGAGTTGCGGATGGTAGGCAGATCTGTGTAATGCTGTCTGCAGTAGCGCTGAGCTTCCGCCCAGTTCATCCACATCTGTACCCAGATGTATCCAGTGCTTTCTATCAAAAGAGGCAAAATAAGAATATGGTCACAACTCTTTGTCTCAGCTAATCTGAATATTTGTTACTGAATATAGTACCAAACTCCTAACTCACCACTGTAGCACACAAAGTGAATCACAGATGAGCATTGGTAAGTATGCCAAACTCCATAGGAAAGAAAGGCACATTCGTTTTGATTGTTTGGTTCTCCTGCATTCCAGGCACTGTACTGTGCAAGTGTATCTTCTCCCTTAGACCAACCCCAGCGTTTCTGTGTTACCCTCTTCAGTCCAATCCACACTGATCCACTGTATCCAGCATCCACTATATTTATCAGCCTGCTTGCATCAGCCATGCTGTCTACAAAAGCCAGGTCAGTGTGCTTCGCTCTGCAGTAACTCTGAGCCTCTGGCCAGCATGTAGTCCCTGTTACCTTTAATGGAAGAAGTTTGAAACAACCAGGACTCTTCCTAGAGCTGGCCTCCTGGCCAAACTGAGCAACTGATGGAGAAGGGCTTTGGTTAGTGTGGTGACCAAGAACCTGATGGTCACTCTAGTTGAGCACCATGATCATATGTGGAGATAGGAGAAATCTACAGAAAGACAAACATCGCTGCCACACTCCACCAATCTGGGCTTTATGGCGGTGTGGCAAAACTCAATCCTCTCTTTAGTTAAGTCACATGAAAACACACTTGGAATTTGCAAAAAAGCACCTAAAGGACCATCAGACTCTGAGAAACAAGATTCTCTGGTCTGATGAACCTCAATTCCAAGCATCATGTTTGAAGGAAAGCAGCTCTGTTCATCACCTGCACAGTAGCATCCCAGAAGTAAAGTGTGCTGGTAGCAGCCTCATGCTGTGGGGCTGTTTTTCAGCGGCAGGGACTGAGGGACTCGTTAGAGTAGAAGAAAAGCTCAATGCACCAAAATATTGAGCTAGCCTTAATGGAAACCTAGTCCAGAGCATTGAGAACCTCAGACTGGGCAGAAGGCTCACTTTCCAACAGGACAATGACTCTAAGCACACAGCAACAGTGGCTTATAGGCAACTCTGTGAATGTCCTTGAGTGGCCCAGCCACAGTTTGGGATTGAACCCAGTCAAATATTTCCAGAGAAACCTGAAAATGTGCATCTACCGCCATCCAATCCGACAGAGCTTGAGAGGTGAAGAGGTGAGGAGAAGAATGACAGATAATTGCCAAATGCTGATGAACAAAGCTTGTCGCATCAAACAAAAAAGACTTGAGACTGTAAAAGTGCTTCAGCTAAATATTTAGTTATATATTGTATAACCACTTTCAGAATATCGAAAACACATTTCCAACATTTTCCTGGGACCTAGCCATATACTTTTGTCCTCTGTAGAGGACATTATATTTTAGTGAACTTCTCTGAGACAGGACTAATTTTCAAATTTCTTGTCCTAAATGAACATCTCAGAACAACTTTGGTGGGGTTTGAAAGCAGAATATGATTTTCTGTTGTGAGACTTGCATCAATTTCATACATGTCCACTCTAGAGGACACCAGGACTTACTTCATGCTTATCAGGCATTTTAGTGAGACATAGTGAATTCATTTAGTGAATAGGGAAATAAACTATATTAATATTTCTATAAAATATGAGATTTTATATGAAAATGCTGCTAAGTTATTATCATTATTATACTTCTTGTTTTCATTACATGTTGCCCAAAGAACACGATAATACGCAAATTAGAGACAATAAATAGATACGTTGATTATAATAGGAAAACCCATTTTTGGCCATTTATACAAACATTGTGTATGTATGTATTTAGCAGACGCTTTTATCCAAAGCAACTTACAGTGCATTCAGGCTATACATTTTTTTACCAGTATGTGTGTTCCCTGGGAATCGAACCCACGACCTTTTGCGCTGCTAACGCAATGCTCTACCACTGAGCCACAGGAGCACATTGTGTAAAGTAAAATAGTAACACAATGTAACACAACCTTTGGATTCAGAATGATATAAATTAAACATTTTAATTAACAAAAACAAATATGGAAATACGCAAAAGGCTGACAACTCTGTAAATATAACAGATGGTGTTAATGTGGCAAATGTAGTCCTATTCCATGCAATTTTTATTGGTCCAACAGAAGTTACAAAATATTTTTATTTATTTATTTATTTTTTGCTTGTGTGGATGTTAAATAAATTACACATAAGAACCTGCTCTTTCAGATCTGTCATGTTAATATAAGCACATATCAAATAATGGACAGACATAAAATTTCTTACCTTAATTTTTCCTGAAAATCCTCTATATTTTTTTACACAGAAACTTCTACAGTAGCTTATTTATAGTTGGCTAAAATGATGGAGTTATAATTCACCCAAGTTGAAACACTATCCACTCTATCCAATTAATTTAAGATAAACCCACCCCTAAACGGCAAGTAAAATCAAACTTGGTTGGTCATTACCTGCTGATAAGTCTAAGTGGGCGGTTCTTGACCAAAACAGAATAAGCTGCAATGTGGACCAGGCCTTTAGCCATTTAATCTAACAAATCCAAATATTTTTAGCAAATAATGTTAATGCTTCATATTAGCCTGGAACTGAAAGTAAATTCATATAAAAACCTCTGAGGTGAATGACATGAGGTCTGACTTACCTGAAAACCTCAATTTTCACTTCTATTAAAAAGTTCAATTAAATTATATTCACTTTTATTATATACTTCAGAATGAGATGGGGAGGTTCAGTCTGCACCATAACATGTTATATTCTCTGAAAACAAATAACTAAAATGTTTACCTGTTAACCTAAAGAACACTGAAGAATTTTGCATTTGCCCACAGGCAGGTAAAGCAAAATAAAAATATATGCAGATTTTTGTGATGAAAGGACAAGTAATTTTCATATTCAAATAGCCCATTTTCATTGAAGACGCTTTTGGACATTGTATCACGTTGCTTGTCTTTAAGATATCTTTACATCAAAATGAATCAAAATGTACATGTTAAAATGGAAATAAATCACAAGGTGTGGAGACAATAATAAGACAATGATTATCAACTTCATGAAGAAGCCTCACCATTTTTGCTCACCAGAGCAGAGTCTTAAATATTCCACTCCGGAAAAATCTCAGATGGAAGAAACACACCACCTCAATTGCGAAGACAACCCAACAACACTTGCCTTTATTGAGACAGCTGTGATAAAATGTGAGCTATCACAAGCTCTCTGTCTGGTTTGGCTCTGCTTCGTCACACTCTAAAGCTGCTTTCACACTTTTCCGGGACCATGGACAATTCAATCCCAGCATTTTAACTTACACTGTACATCTTTAAATGCTTTTACTGATATCCAGGGGTAAATGCAAGATAAAGATTTTTTGAGAACATTTTTAGCATACTGCAGCAAAGGATTATATCACATTTTAACGTGATGCCAAGCAGTGCATAATTTTCATAATCAAATTGCTCATTTCCACTTTGGATTTTTGCACATTGTATCACATTACTGCACAGTCACTGGTCATTTGATTTATTTTATTTTTTTAAAGAATTCTACTGCTATTATCACATTACATAAACGTCTATCATGAGATCAGCAAAACTTCCTCTTGATTATATACAGCATTTACTGTGAATCACTACAAATTCTACATCACTATTCTAAAATATGCTCTCTCTCTCTATACATAAAATAAAGCAGTGGCTTATTAAATAACAAGCCTAAAGTCACTTATAACAAGTGACACCTCTTTTAACCATTTTGAAAAACAAGGCTTAACAATGCTTGTTAATAACAAACAATATGGTGTTACAAAAAACTGTAACACTTTAAAACACGGGTGCACTAATATGCATTAATTCATTCTTAACTAATGCACAGATAATCATGAGTTCGTGCCTCATGAAGAACTAAACCATTCATTACTGATTACTACATCAGCAACTAAGAGAAAGTCTGGTTAATAGATCAAGTACTATATGAATTCCTTAACAACATAGTATTAAATGAATAGTGTAAATGAATGTGTTAATTACCACAGTGAGTCAAAGCTATGCATTTCAACTTCCAGTTGTCTGCTTTAATTAATCATTAGCTACTAATTTACAAAGACATCATTATGTTATGGCTTTACTTGTTGAGCCACATGTCTATTAACTCATTGTTAAGTAATATGTGTCATTATGGTTAGGGTTTTGATATCCCCACCAAAGTTTGAGGTCTGTGAGACTGTTTAGACAGTTGCACAGTGAATAGTGTCATAGAATAGACCATTGCAAATCCATTCGTGCTTCATATTGGAAGTAACGTAAGCACTTGGAATGAATCAGCAATAGAACTGGCCATCAGTTTACTGTTAGGGATTTATTGTCTCACGTAGCATCACGCCGAAATTCAGTGTAGACAGTATCATTGGGTTTTACTGTCTTTTGGCGCGTCGTGTCCCGCCGCACCACTCGTGTCTGATGTAGACACAGTGTGACTAAACTGCAGTGCCTGGTCGGGCCACATGTTCTCAGTGTCCTGCCTTTGAATTGTAAAACTCAAGCTTCAACCAGACATATTCCTGTGCCATTAACAACAATGCACTGTATGCCAGTTCATCTGGTACAGTGGAATCCATGGCTTAGTGTGGATGTCAAAACCAAAATAACATCACTTATTATGAGTTCATAGCCATGCGCCTCAACAATTCATAGCATAATAATGTCTTTGCAAATCATTAGCTAATGATTAATTAAAGCAGACAACTGGAAGTTGAAATGCATAGCTTTGACCCATTAACACTTTTAGTTGATATATGTCATTAAAGAATGAATGCATGATGACACATTTAATTCATTACAATTCATATATTACTTAATCTATTAATCAGATATACTCTTTATTAGTTACTGATGTAGTAATCATTAATTAATGGCTTAGATCTTCGTAAGTCATGCATTAACTCATGATTATCTGTGCATTAGTAAAGAATGAATTAATGCTTATTAGTTTCCTGGCAACAGAGCAAAGTTTTCTATCATTGGTTTGGGGTGTTTTAAGTTGCTGATGGTGTAGCTGTTAAATGGCTACAAGGATGTGAAAACACTGAAAGTGACATATTCTGAGACAGTAAATGTTCCATTGAAATGGCTGAATAGCTTCATGTGACCACTAGGCAGAGACATCACCTCTGTTACTATTAATGCATTAGCCATTTCTGATCAGTACACTCTTAAGAATAAAGGGTATGGTTGGTTCCATAATGCACCTTTAACATCCACAAAAGTCTCTTTATAGTGAAAAGGGGTTCTTTAGATTTAAAAAAAAAAAAAGTTCTTTACATTAAGAAAAATGGTGGTTCTCTCAAGAACTGTTCACTGAAACGTTGTTTAGTTCTTCTATGACATCAATGCAAAAACTCCCTTTTGGAACCTTTATATTTAAGATTGTAGAGTGGAAATTATCTCAGTTCAACTTTCAGTTTGTAAAATTGTGCATAATTAGTCAGATTTACAGAGTAACATGACATCACATTGATATTACTATAATTCTGAACAAATTATGCATTCTTTGAAAACACTGACAGTGTTCACAGTGTTTGATGCTACTCAGTATAAAATGGTTAAAAGCAAGAAAAGGACTAGAGGAGAAAAAGAAGACCACAAAACAGGAAGTCAGAAAACAAAATAAAAACAGATAAGTTGATCATCACACTTACAGGTGACAGAGCTCACAAGTAAAGGAGAAGCATTTATTTATATGACAAATGATCTTATACTCTAAGAAAAGTCAGTAGTGTTGTTTAAACATTTGAACTATCACTTAATAATACATATTCTAAATTATATATAATTATATTCTTAAGGAATCTGTGGTACAAATATATACCTCAGTGAGCAACATAATTGCATGGGCCTCAATGCAAAAGCACTGCATATAATGGCACTATTTGAAAACATTATAACACTATATGAGTGAGTTTACAGAAAAAGAACAAAATGTGCTTCAACTCTTACATGTATCGTATTGCATTGTCAAATTTGAATGAGACTAAGAGAACCACGCTGAGATACACAGGGTGGGACACATACATTTTTAAAAACAGCAGAGACATGCTTGATGAATTCAGTGTTGTGGCCTGACTGGTTAACTTTTCCAGTAAACAGCTGAAACATCATTAGTCACAGTCTCACATGCTTACTTTTGTGAAATTGTTACTCTAAATGCTTATGATTATTTATTTGTACAACTCTTGACTGAAACATTCTTTCCCAATGACAATTACAACATACAGTGTTACAGAAAACTCTGAGAATGATTTCCAGTTTTACACAAGTAAACACCTGTTTAATCCACATATCGAAGGTAAGGGTGAAATGTTTCCACTTTAGACATCTAGCTGTTGTGAAGACCAGAGGCTTTTGCAGATGATCTCATTTTCATATGACAAATGTTTTCTGTGCTCACAAATTTGGAACTCCATTACTACAAACTACTATGAACTTTTCTCTCCCGTATCCAGTGACATCCAACCAATATCATTTAACCATACTGAAGGAAATCCTGTTACACTACAAACACAAGAAAAACCACCATTTGTTGATTTTGATTGGATAAACTATGATTCCAATATTGTAGTCTGTAGTCTTAAATTAGTGACCATCCAATGACAATAATACATACAAAGATAAGTTTTAAACATTATCTCATTATAATGGGAAAAACATATCATTATGACATATCTCGTTATTTGGAGAAAATATAATTTTAACGACATGTCATTATTACGAGAAAATATATTGTTTAAACATTGACATAATTGCATGGAGTAATATATATACATAATTTATTTCTGTTTTATACTACGGGGCCGTTGAATGCTTGAATCGGATTGAAAATGACGTGACATGTGGCCAAGTATGGTGACCCAATTAGTGCTCTGCATTTAACCCATCCTAAGTGCGCACACACACACCGTGAACACACACCCAGAGCAGTGGGCAGCCATTTATGCTGAGGCGCTTAAGGGCACCTCAGTCGTGGTATTGAAGGTGGGAGAGAGCACTCCACAACCTTGGGGTTACGAGTCCGACTCTCTAACCATTAGGCCATTAGGCCAGACTTCCCTGGCTGACGAACGTTCTGAGGTGTGCAATTATTTTCAGGGAAACGCACAGTGAACGTAGTTCCAGGCAGCTCTCTTGACTGCATGACAGTTCCATATCACTTTGCATAGTTAACTGTAATAACGTAAATTAGCAGAGGATGTTTCCACTTTAGACATCTAGCTGTTGTGAAGACCAGAGCCTTTTGCAGATGGATCTCATTTTCATATGACAAATGTTTTCTGTGCTCACAAATTTGGAACTCCATTACTACAAACTACTATGAACTTTTCTCTCCAGCCTTCTAAATGAGACACAGCAGACATTTCTCACTAGTGAGGTAATAACAGCGCTGTTTAGAGACGCTGCTGCAGAACACTGTTGGACGCACAGAGGTAGCCTAATTCACACAAACTCTCTCTCTCTCTCTCTCTTTCTCTTTCCCGTGGCCGCATCACCACCTCGGGTGTGCATTATTTTTCTAATAATTCAACGGCCCGTCGTCAATTATTCCTCACAAAGTCAGTATTTATAACAAAACTGTGCATACAAATTAAGTATCACAAAAATGTTTATTATTTGTTTTCGTTAACTATAATAAACCTGCTCCGTGAATGTTCTATAGGTGCAGTATGAAATAGGGTTGCCAGCTAACATACCTGTTGTCATGCTTCGCCTACTCTGGCAGAGATGAGGAGACGGAGCTCGGAGACGAAGAGGATTAACATTCAAAAGGTCTTTATTCTTACAAATACTGGAGCACACACGGAACAGGCAGGAACTCACACGTAGGACGAGGGGTAGTCGTACAATTCCGGACAAAGACAGACTGCACAGAATCAAACTAAATACATGGGGTAATTAGGGAAACACACCTGGGATCAAATGAACAATCAATCAGGACCGGAACAGGAAGGAAACCAAACATGAGGCCAAACAAAAAGGATGTTTGCATGCAGAAAATTGTTTTTCCATTATATTTATTTTTCTTACGTAGAGTGGTGAGAGCTTTAACCTCAGTCAATCAGGCAGATCAAAGGGAGGAAGTAAGATGGTGAATGTCCAAATAAGGAGAGGCTAACAAAAGCTCACATCTCAAGATTAAGACTAGTTTCTCAAAAGATTATGGGAACACAACACAGACTAAAGAGCCTAAATAAGACCCAAACTATTAAAGTAGCCAAATATACTGTAACTACAGAATGTACTGTGCACCCCTATTTCTCAGAACAACCTTACAGGATCTAACAAAGAAGTTTTTAAGCGCCCCTCTCAACAGCAGCAGCTTCTGACAGTAAGTGCTTAGATGTCCTCATTGATGTAGGAAGACAGACCTATGTGGGCTTCAGGCAATCAGTTATCTGATCTCACACCCACATCTTTCTCTCTGTCTGTAAGCTAAACAGGCCAACATGAAAGGCAAAGATGAAGACACACACTCAAAAACTTACTGCCACAAAAACTAGTTTAAAAAACACCAACTCAGACTTTTCTCAGTCTGCTTTTTGAGACAATTTTGCATGTGTAACAAATGGATTCTCTTTACCAAGTTAAATTCCTTAAATAGTAACCTAAATTGTATCCAGTAAATCACACTTTTTGATGCATGTGAAACAGACATGTGGCATTAAAGTTGAATTAGCTGATCTGATATACTAAAGTTTTTTTTTTTGTTGTATGGAGAATGACTATATTTCCCCGATGACTTTGTGCTAAACATATGTTGTCTGTTAAAGATGACCTGAAATGTACATCAACTAAATGAGATTGAGATTTTATAGCAGTCTGATGACAAGCTGATAGGTTGACAAGAGCAAAAACCTTCTTGGGTAAGCTCAAACTGTTAAGGGCTTACCCATCATCCTTTGCTCTGAGATCTCTTCTCAGTTGGGTTTGTGTGAACTCACAGACTGCGGAGTAACAGGAAGAAGGGTTTCTTGTTTGAGTCCTAACTGACTGAGCACCGGAAAATTTGGTTCTTTTTTCATGCTAATGTTTCCACCACAGACTGAACTGAGCCAAAATGATGTCATGTGACGTCTCACCATTTCCAAGCAACGTAGCAGTTTCCTGATTTTAGCCTGTTGAAACTTCTGTTTTCTGTATGTATACTGATGCTATTATCAGAAGGCGCTGCAGAGTGTAAAAAAAGTGTCAGAAAGTGTATTTCCTGAATTCATGTGCTTTATTGCAGATCCTGTGAGAATAGAATGATGTGAAGTTGTTAAAAATGATTATATCATATGGACATGGCACATGCAAACACACACATACGCTCTTATGATCCAGCATATTATAATGAGATGGAGATATGTTTGTTGAATAAGACAAAATGTGTTTCTACACTTAACTGAACTTTTATGTTCATTATGTTCAAATTGTTTTATTTCATTTCTAAATAGCATTTTAGTACTAAATTAAAAACTAGGACCTGA
This sequence comes from Sinocyclocheilus anshuiensis, assembly GCF_001515605.1. Classification (NCBI taxonomy): domain Eukaryota; kingdom Metazoa; phylum Chordata; class Actinopteri; order Cypriniformes; family Cyprinidae; genus Sinocyclocheilus; species Sinocyclocheilus anshuiensis. The sequence continues at coordinate 64,575 of NW_015558706.1, read as the reverse complement.
GGTTGCACAATAACTTGGTTTCTTTTTGTGTCACGCTGAACTTCCGTTTTTAATAGGTAGTCAATGCAGCGGCAGTCATTTTGAGCTCTGTTCCTTTCTCTCTTTTTAAAAAAACAAATCTATAAATTGTGAGAATGCCAGTAAATCACCTACTCGTATCACTTATTTTTCTACTTACCTTCAAAACAGGTAAAACACACTTTCATTATGTTGATGTTGATTGATTATTAATGATTATTGTGACAGTAATGACTGCACAGGTTATGGCATCACTGAGCATTTACCGGCATATCGTCTATAGAATAATATTTTGATGATTAATTCGTAAAAATATTCGTAAAGAAACTTTCTACACTGTAGTTCTTGTTTTTGTCATTTTGAGAATGATCATTATTAAGCTACTAGTAAAACAGATGTTTTGAATACAGATACACCACCGTTCGTTTTACAGAGATTATGCCATTGCTAATATCTGTCATAGCATATATATATATATATATATATATATATACATACACACACACACTTATTTAGCATATATATGATCACTACAAGCAGTATACATGATACATTTTTGGTAATTTTTAATCATAAATCATATAGTAGGTGTGAAGAGTTTTGTGTAAGTATGTGATGGTTCAAATCACAATATATTTGGCAGTTTGGTCGCAAAGTCTATCACCAGTTGTGGGCGGGGCCAAACCCATTTATGGCATCACAAAAGGAAGCAGACATTAACAATTAATTTCGAGACACTGTTTCTGACTTAAAAAAAGAGAAGTGGGTGGATTTTTACCATTATAGGATGGTTGTGTACACACAATTATGTTCAAATAAATACAATGTAAAAAAAATAATAATTTTGCATAATAGATCCCCTTTAAAGTGACTGGAAAACATTACAATTTTATTAACAGAACTTCAACTGGCTGCTCTATATATTTCACCAAAATTAAAATGAGGAACAACATTTTTTTTTCTTTTTATGTCAGGAGCCATTTGACAATGAGACTAAGTCAATTGATTATATTTCCAAACATTACTTCTGCTATTAAGTGTAAAAATCCAGGGAGAGCTTTGTATGAATGAGAAGTCTGACAACAGACAGGTCCACACAGAAATCTGATCTCAGCATCACTGAGCCCCTCTGGGATTACATAAAGATGCAGAAAAAAACTGAGACAGACTAAATCCATAACAACAGTGGAGAAATCTATCTACAAATCTACCTCAAAAATTGAGCACAAGTGCACCCAGCACAGTTTTAAAAGCAACGAGTAGATGTCTCTTCGTGTAATCCCAAACAGACTTGATGGTGAGATCAGATTTCTGTGTAGACCATCTTTTTTCAAAGTCCTTGTGCAAACAAAAATCTCACTGGAATATTAAAAATAAAAAACAAAATTAAGGTTTGGAAAAGTAAACTGATATTTCCTACTGGCACAGTAAAGCAAACTGTTTGATGAAAAATGTAACATGCCTAAGACATTTGCATAGTACTTTATTCTTTCAAAAATGCAAAATATAGTTTCATGAACATTAAGAAAAATTGATGGTTGATAAACAGCTTTTCAGCATGTTTTACATTGTTAAAATAGGTCAATCTGTTGAATATTTTCCCCTGCTGTACTCACTGAATGGGTAACTAGTAATCAGAATTTGTTTTTCCTGACGGGTGGACAGGCCTCCTTGTCACATGTATAGCCTACAAAAAATAAATGAATAAATAAAACTGGTTACACTTTATTTTAGGGACTAGCATGCATATTACTACCATATGGCTGTTTATGAGTAATTATAAAGGACATTTTAATGCCTTATTCTGCAGTTTATAGAGGCAAATGTCATAGTTAATAGTTCATAGTGAGAATTGGACCTAAAATAAAGTGTGACCAAAAAAATCCTTTCATTTTATATGATACCAAATGGCCTCCCACCACTAACCCTATCCTCACTAAAATGGTAAACCCCACTCTATAATAAATGCCTAACCATTTCCCACCACTAGAACTATTCTCCCCAGTCTGAGACTGCTGGATTTACGCTGCTGGTAATTGCTATGATTTGCAGTCTGTGTGCAAAAGGGACTTTACGGTCTGTAGCAGACATGGGTAGGAAAACTTAAACTTTCATTATGACACCAAATTCACTAAGGCGCATACGTGTTAAAAACATCCAGCATGCAGGTATCACCAAAATTCCCTGCGTAGTGGATCTGATCTATTTCAAACTAAATTTTATTTTCCCTCCCTGCAGTATCCTTTGCTGAAATCCAGCCCCAGAATCGGTCTGTGCGTGCAGGGGACCGTTTTGAGTTTGTTCAGAGAGAAGAGCTTCCACAGTTTTTACAGTTAATCTGGATGAAAACACCTTTTTCCAGAAATCACTCAGAAACCATTGTGACATACTACAATAAGACTAAAGCCACTGACCCTGCCAGTTCGTACAAGGACAGAGTGGTGTTCAATACTACAAATTTCTCTCTAACACTGATGGGAATGCAGAAGACAGACAGCGGACTTTACTGCACAACAACAATTGGAAAAAAAACCAAAACTGTTTGTCAGTATAACGTATCTGTTGTTGGTAAGTGTAGAATTTAGAACCTTAAAATCAACACTAGCCAAAGCAGATTCTGCTCTCAGAGGGAAGTGGCATTACTTAAAGGGGTCATATGATGCTGCTAAAAAGAACATTATCGCTTTCACAACGAAAAACACAGCGGCCTAGCATGAGGGGAAGCCCCGACTTAGCGTGCGCTGAGGCCGGGATAGAGTGAGCTGAAGCCGGGCTAGAGTGAGCTGAGGCCAGGCTAGCGTGAGGGGAAGCCCCGGCTTAGCGTGCGCTGAGGCCGGGATAGAGTGAGCTGAGGCGGCAGGGTCGAGAATGGTGCGCCCGGCGGATCCAACGAATGAGCGGCAACCACATGTGATGACCCCGGGCTGAACTCCGCTTCGTCCACGGTGAAAGTTGATGTATTCTCTCAGCGACCAGCACGAATCAGCTCTAGGCATGACGAAGCGGATATCGTCCTCTTTTGGAAGACCAAACAAAGTAGTTTCGCTTTCACAACGAAGCACACAGCGTCTTCACGACATGGCTGCAGCGTCAACATTACTATAGTGAGAATAAAAGTTACGCCTTCTTTCTTTGCGTGAACATTTGGGCGGCGTTATGCAAATCTTCCCACATAGTGAGGTAGATATGTGGGGGCGTGTTAGAATGAGCCGTTTTAGGTAGGTGTGGCTGATGCTGAACTTTTATAAAGAATATCTCTTTGGATTTGAGACTTTAGTCTTTGCAACTTTACAGATCTTCTTTATGCACCAAGAGCTTGTAACACTCCAAAGTGAAAGGAAAAATTGAAATCGCATCATATGACCCCTTTAAATCTGGATTTTCACACCAACCTTTTTCTTGTTGCTGGTATCCATAGCAATAGCAACCCAGTTAAATGGTGGGATTCAATTTTGTGAGCATTACATTGAATAATTCTGTATATGTGTTAATCCATGTTTCACTTGACAATAGCATATAATTCTCCTGTTGTGAATCATTCATAAGACATTTCTCAGCTTCACTGTTAAAATGTCAAATCTTATTTTCTATCTCCAGACTTTAAATGTTACATATTTCTTTTTTGTTCTTTCTTTTTTTTTTTTGCAGATAACCATGGATCACCCACTACCATTTTTCTTCCTTGGATATTACTTACCTCTACACTGAGTACAATAATGCTCTAAATTGTGATATGAATAAAGATAAAAAAAAAAAAGGTTTCTTATTTTGTCAACATGTGCTCATTACAATGTCAATTGCATATTTGTTGATGTTGATTTACCAAGTCTGTTTACATTTCATAGACATATGTCTACCAAAATTTGTAATATACAAAATATACAGTAGGCTATATTAAAAAAAAAAAGTTTCAAGATCCCAAGAGCATATGAAGGAGGAGACAATGTAATGCACCAGTACAACACTTAATTTATATTTGCACCTAACTCTCTAGCCCCATCTGAAAGATTATGTCCTCTACACATTAAAAAAATAAATTTTGGATTTTCCAGCTGATACCAATTCATAAATATGTATATATCTGCCACAACACACTTTTTGGCGGTGGTTTTCTCTACAGTAGGTGTTGATATGGCAATGAGTTGTCATACCAGTGTGGAATCTTTTAAAGTTCCAATTGCACGATAGTGATGTGAAGTAGACTTAACAGGGCATTCCAATATGCAGTGAGTGCCTATGTTCAGTTCACTTTCCCACCTATTTAAATTAAACTGTATAGTGAATAAGTGAGGAAGTATACGGAGGGAAAGTTCAAAGAAGCATGGGAGAAATTTATCTAAAATAAATGCAGTGAAAATAAACTTTAATGCTTTTTTTTTTTTAGTTTAATTAGTCTTAAGTGTGGTTTGTATGCCTTGTTTGCGGTTATAAAGCACACATGCATCAGTTACTGTACATTGCAACTACACTCAAATGAATTTATTACCCTTACTTAATTTAATTGAAGTCTTTACACACAATTTAATTTAGTTAATTCTAAACACATCTGTTTAGTTGGGGCAACACAATTTAGTTGGTTTAGGTCAAATTAATTTATTCTAGTATTTTCAACTTAACTTTATTACGTTTCTCGAAATAAATTTTCTTATGTGGGACCATTTTTTTTTAAATCAACTTACTGAAGTTTAATTAATTCTCTTATGTTCACCAAGCAGTTGTGTTCATTATTATATACAATGTATATAAAAGCTACATTTTGAGTGTCTACAGCCTAAGCACAGGCAACAGTCTTCTGCATAATGGTAACCACAAAATTAAAAAACATTACAACACTCAGTCCCTTGCAAAGCATGATGGGAATTACAGATCCACTGCCCGGTTAGTTATATCCGCAAAAATGATTCATGTAGTTTTAACACAAATGAATTAAGTAAACTTTAATTTTAAATATATTAAGTAGTGTTAACCGAAATAAAATTAAGTTGTTACAATATGTACAAAAATTGTGTTACTTTAGCTCATTTTAATTATTAAACTGAACAAAAGGCAAAACAAAAAGGCATTTATCACTCAATTCTGAACTTTCAAATATGAAATATTATTCATTTAAATTTACAATAAATATTTCTGATCATTTAAAGGTCATGTTCATATTTTTGTAACAAGTAGAGTTAGACGAAGATAAGACCTTGGACCTGTATTTGAAGAAACTTAAAAGTGAACTTAGATATGAACAGCCACACTTGCTCTCACAACTAGGGGCTAGTTTCCTGTGGTAGACAATGTGGTTGCAGAAAGCAGCTAGCTCCTCCTCTCTTTTCTAAGCTGCTTTTTGACTTGGTTGGTGTAGCAGTTCTGGTAGTTATTCAGTTAATGGTAACAGAACTGGTTTTCAAGCATAGACTAGAGTTTTAAATGTGCTCAAATTAATAGAAAAGACAGTATTCATATATTTACATATTGTATGTCATATATTCCAAGGTGAGTGACACTGCGTGGACAGTTTTAATAAGGTGATATAAAACACAAAGTTTTCTCTAATATGCACCGTATAATCACAGCAGAACAGGCCGTTTATTGCAATGGCTTTTGGTCATCTGCTCATGATCTTCATCGCAGTGCTGATCTCCACCACAGGTATGAAAATCATTCTCTTCACAGGAATAGCATGACTACTGCATAACTAGATACAGTAGAGATAGTAATTAATGACTTTCACCATTTTTATTAATGTCACCATTGATATGCGTGTCTGCTAATCATTGCTGTGCATTGAAATGGGAGGTTACTACATGACTTTTAAACATATCCCAGGATTATTTATTTGAAATATAAATTACTGTTTAAATACTGTTGACAGATCTTCTTACAGAGCTTGTAACACTCCAAAGAGAAAGGAAAAATTGAAATCGCATCATATGACCCCTTTAATATTATAGGAAAAATTATTCTTAAATTATTATTATTATCTCTAATTATTATAAAAAATTAATCAATAACACTTATCACATGGTTTTTTATTATTTATTTCATGCATTGATGATTCAGGATTCTTTTTAAGAACTAAAAAGAGAACATAGAACATAGAAATTGTTCTACAGCACTACACTCGCTTACTTTCCCCTACTATTATAGCAAACAGCTAGATAAAAACCTTGCTATAAAAGTCGGTGAGCACAAAATGTAATTTTTTTTAATTAAATTTGGTTTGTTTTCATCATATCGAATAAGTTTTGCAACAAAAAGATGGAATTTTTATGCCAATATTACACTTTTGTGTACTATATTTGTTGAACAATTGGACATTTACCTTAATCTTTTCCATTATCCTCTCTGTTTCTAGCATCCGTGTGCAAAGCTGAAAATGCCGTCTCTGTGCAGACAGGAAGTTCTGTTCAACTGGACATACAGACTGATAAACTACTACCTTTTGATACACTGGTCTGGATGAATCATGAATCAGAAAATATTGTGACATTCAGTAAGAAAACTGTAGAGACAGAGATTAACAACTACAGTGTGGTTTTCAATCTGTCAACCTTCTCGCTAACACTGAAGAACACGAAAAAGACAGACAGTGGACTCTACACAGCAGAAATATTTGGATCGAATAATATAAATGTTGCTAAATACAGAGTATCTGTTATAGGTGAGTCTGAGTTGCATGTTAAACCACATTAAAAACCAGTATCAAGAATAAAGGGTACGTGCTTAAATTAATTCATAATCTTGCAGAGTTTCAATGTTTTCTGCAGAAAATGCAAATTTGTACCTTTTGGCCAAAGCAAATTTTTCAGTTTCACTTTTGAATTTGCTACACAAAAAAGTTTGTAAAAAAAAAACTTTCTAGGGTCTGTCATATACGATGCATTCTCATGCAGCAGTTTTCATAAATATGTTTCAGATCCAGTGGACTCTCCTGTTCTTAACTGGAACGTCACCATGATCGCTGTTAACTCCTGTATTGTGAATGTCTCATGTAGTGGGCATGATCGTACAATCAGAGAAATCTACCACAACAACAACTGCAGCCAGAAGGAAAATATATCATTTAAAATACAGACTCTAACCCTGTATTGTAAAGAGGACATAGTTATTTGTAACTATAGCAACCCAGTCAGCTGGAAGAATAACACAATACAGATTAAACACCTATGTACACCTTATCAAAGTAAATAAGTGACCCACAAACCCAATGCAAAGCATATAAATGCATTTTCTAGTCATGCATTTAAAATTTATTAGCCATTTATCCTCACTACCTCTGGAGTGTTCTAATGACTGTAGTTGTTAATATAATGTTTTTTGTTTCAGATGAGAATCAACAGACAACAGGAGACAACAACAGTTATTTTCCTCTCCACTGGCTCATTGTCATTGTTATAAGTGCTTCATTGTTGGTTTTAGTTGCAACTGCTGTAACATACTGCTCATGCAAGAATAATAACAAAGGTATGTTTATCTTTTATCTCAAATATTTTACAAAATTATCAAGAGCTTATATCCTCAGAACAACAGCTTTATGGGATTCAAAATGGTTGTGATGTGAGGCACCAGTTATGGCACCAGTTACAATTTTACTTGCGCTTACATGAATCTCTGAATACACAAAGGTGAAGCAGTCACATACTGAATGCACAAACAAATACATATGAAAAGCTTATACACACCAGCGTCAGATCTAGAACTTTACATCTACACAACACTTACATAATGTTTGACTATTTCACATTTGTGTATGGAGATTTATGTAAATCTTATATGGTGCCTCATAGTGGAGAAACCAAGGATCTATGGTGATAGTAACTGACAGGAGATTCTTTATAATAATACTATTCTAAATCTCTTAGGTGCCCAGCAGAATGATCATACAATCTATGCACAAGTTCAGGTAAGCTTCAAAATACTACTTCACCATGACATCATAATTCTTATTTGTTAATGGAATATTGCCGTGTTTATTATATATGATTTATCCATGCACATTATTCATTTGTTCAAATGTACGTGTCCTCATAACATGTAATCAAATGAATTTCCCCTCTCCTTGCATCAGCATCTCTACGCTGATGACGTGTGCACTGGTGTGAAGGCGGAGCAATAACCGCTCCCCTCCAGCAGCCCGTCACTCACATGTGATTGCAGCAATAGCAAACAACAGCAATCCAATTAATTCCTGATGGACAACACCAAGTCCCGCTCTATATTATTTTCTCATTCGAGAAGCCATTTCACTCAGATATACATCACAACATTGATTAAAAGATAACGGCAACTTCCGTTTATGCCGATTTTAATCTTTTTTTGTGCAGCCATGACAGATTATAATTGCTCTTAATTCAAGAATCCTCATGAGTCATGTGATGGACATTTGGGAGGTTGTGTGTCCAGTAGCTCAGGGGTGGTTTGAGCCCTAGAAAGAACGTGACATGAGTCATCATCATCATAATTTTACATGTAATAAGTTTATTGGAAAACTGATAAATTCTGATAAAATCATCCACCAAATATCTACTTAATTTTACACCAGAGGAGCCCAAACTTTTCAGTATAAAGGGCCAAAAATCAAACTTGATTGAAGGCTGAGGGCCGAAAGTAAATTTTGCATTATATCCAAATATATTAAGATCTTATATTATGAAAAATCTAATTAATTTCCAGTATATTCTCTAAATTTTAACGCAAAAATAGAAAAAAAGTCTTAAAACACAAAGATAAATTAGAAATGAAGATTTCCAATGTCATGTTTTCCCACTATTATTATGGCATGATATGGCATGGCAGGGCAAATCAGAGGTCATCGTGGGCCAACTTCGGCCTGTAGACCCTGGTTTGGGCATCTCTGTTTTTTAAAGAATTTTTTTGTTGGCACTTTAATGCAATCATACACTTTGTGTAATTAATCAGAGCAATGACTGTTTCAGAACATACACTATATGGCCAAATGTAGCCTATATGGATAGCCAACACTACACATGTAAAGGAATGCATACACTATACTATTAAAGAACACTGCTCTATATGTTGGAACATGACTGTATGGATCATATGCACAACAGCATCAGTCAGCTTTTCAGTTCAGTTCAGGTCTGGCCATCAAGTTTTTCCAGCCCAAACACAGTAAACCATTTCTATGTAGGTCTTGCTTTGTGTACAAGGCCACTATCATGCTGAATTTGAAAAGGGCCACAAATGTTGCTCACAATTCCCTTGACTTGAGTAACATTGGAAGCCTTCTTATTAAAAACTTGTCTTCATTGGAAGAAGCAGCAGTGAGTGTCCAAACACTATTAACCATGTAAATTTAAATGTGCATGTAAATATTAAGTGGTATAGAAGGATCTGTATGACTGTTTGATTGGATTATTCTACAGCCAAAGAGCAAAGTACAAAGACCCCTGGAGATGTTGGAGAAATCAGCGAATCCTCAAACTGCGTATGGATTTACACAAGAACACAGACACACTCACAATACCAGTCAGACAATGTCCAATTCTGAGGTAAGAAAGAGACAAAAACATCCATCGGGCAGAATTTAAGTTAAAAATAGTAACATGTTAACTGTATAAATATGTTGAGTCTGAATACATTTCCTAATTTGACTTCAAGGATTTTCTGGTTTTGTTTATTGCATTGTTAATATGGCTTAACAATTCACAGATACCAGCGGAGATGCAAAAAAATAATCACCCCAGCACCACCTACAGTACAATTGGACAACACCAAACAACATCGCTTGACACTGAAACGGACCATACAGTTTATTCAATAGTGTGTAAATCCTCAAATGGCAGACCGCCTGTGAATTAATACAGAATCAGAATCAGAATCAGAATGAATCAGAAACAGAATGAGCTTTATTGCCAGGTATGTTTACACATATGAGGAATTTGTTTTAGTGACAGAAGCTCCACAATGCAACAGAATGACAGTGACAAGACAGGACACAGATAATAAAAAGAATAATATACAAATAAAATAGACAATGTACAAAATAGCAGAAACACAATATATAATATAGACAATTATGTGTGTATACAGTAGGTTAATGTAAAATTTGACTGAGTAGGTACTGTGTTTGTCAGTATATATCTTAAATATTTCAATAGGACATTCTTGTACATTTGTCACACATCATGTACAAGCATACAAAGTCAGTGTAAATTAGTGTTCATTTGGGAAGACTCAAAAGCTGTCACTCGGGTGGTACCCTTAAGGTCTAATATGCAGACTTTAGGTATTAGTTTTTAATAGTTTTTAATTGAATTGGTGCCATTTTCACTCAAGCAAGAGGTAATTTCAAAACTTTTAGTACTAATTTAAAAAATAGTTAAAGGATTAGTTCACTTCCAGAATAAAAATTTCTTGATAATTTACTCACCCCCATGTCATCCAAGATGTTCATGTCTTCAGTCGCAAAGAAAAATGCAGTTTCAGTGCAGCTTCAAAGGGCTCTACACGATCCCAGCCGAGAAATAAGGGTCTTATCTAGCGAAACAACAATTCGACATTTTCTAAAAAAAAATAAACATTTATATACTTTTTAACCACAAATGCTAGTCGTGCACTAGCTCGACTTCACGCATTACGTAATCACATTGGAAAGGTCACGAGTGATGTAGGCAGAATGCCTGACCCAGCGTTTACAAAGTGAACGTGTAAAGAAAGTCAAACGCCCTTTACAAAAAAAGATAAAACAACGATGTTGGTCGATTTTTAAGTTGGAGGAGAAAATGAGATGGAGTTTTTCGCCCTACTCTACCTTTCTGAACTGGAGTACACAGACGAAGAGCTAACCGCACTTGACCTTTCCAACGGGATTACCTAATGCGTGAAGCAGAGCTAGAGCAAGATGAGCATTTGTGGTTAAAAAGTAAATAAATGTTTATTGTTTTAAGAAAATGACTGATCGTTTCGCTAGATAAGACCCTTATTCCTGTAAACGCTGGGACGGTGCTTCCGCCTACATCACGAGTGACCTGTCCAATGTGATTACGTAATGCTTGAAGTCGAGCTAGTGCATGACTAGCGTTTGTGTTTATAAAGCATAAACATTATTATTTTTTTTTTTAAATGACCGATCGTTTAGCTAGATAACAACCTTATTCCTCGTCTGGTACCGTGTAGAGCCCTTTGAAACTGCTCAGAAGCTGCAATTTGAACCTTCAACCGTTTGGTAACTATTGAAGTCCATTATATGGACAAAAATCCTGGGATGTTTTCCTCAAAAACCTTAATTTCTTTTCGACTGAAGAAAGAAAGACATGAACATCTTGGATGACATGGGGGTGAGTAAATTATCAGGAAATTTAGTTTGAAAGTGAACTAATCTTTTAATCTGTGAATCATTGGTACAACTATAGATTTGCTATATAAAAGTGCTCTGGGGCTGGGCTCGCAGAGCGGCTTCATTCTGCACGGCGCTATTGGACGTGTTCCCCATAAGGTTGTCAACGTGATGGGAGAGATCGTTCGAAAGGGAACGCTCCAGTTACTAACGTAACCTCGGTTCCCTGAGATAAGGGAACGACTTTTGCATATGCTGCCGTGTTATAAGTATAAGGCTGCACGTGAATCGATGACTGTCACATCAGTCGAAATAGATGTATAGAGGTTGGCCCCTCCCCTTTTGGCGGGCTGAAGTGCCATTGGTTTGTGCAGCTACACAAACGTGAACAAATCAGACTCCAGTATCAGAGTAAACCGATGTTACATTAGTAACCAGAGCGATTTTATGTCAGTTATGTAAGTTAGGTAATGTAAGTGTGTTTTCGAACGTGACAACTGTAGCCTATATTACTGTAGCATATTTAATTCACCAACAAGGGTGATTTAACTGATGTATTTTGCATTGTTTGCTACTGAATGAACTGACTGTAAAATGAAAGAAGATCATACTCTTGTTTCGGTGATTAAACCACATTTTGCCATTACATATAACAATAATCTTTCATGTGATTTAAGTAATGGTCATGTGGAATGAAAACATATATATAACTAATGAAAGCATGAGATCAGGTTTCGAAAGACTGACTAGCGGTTTTCACACTAGCAGTGACTAAGTGTGATCAGTTCGGATTTTTGCACTAAGAGTTTTGAAAATGTACAACTTTCATGTAAAAATAGTACCAAAGCGAATTAAAAAAAGTATGGTGACTTGTGGGGAAGCCGTGGCCTAATGGTTAAAGAGTCGGTGACTGAGGTGCCCTTGAGTAAGGCACCAAACCCCCAACTGCTCCCTGGGTGCAGCAGCCAAAATTGCTGCCCACTGCTCCGGCCGGGTGTGTGTGTGCAGTTTGGATGGGATAAAGGGAGAGCACTAATTC
>NW_015558706.1:29020-49078 GCF_001515605.1 Sinocyclocheilus anshuiensis | reverse complement strand
AAAAAATTTTTAATTGAAAAAAAAAAAAAAAAAAATCTTAAATGAAAATTAGAAATGTTGTGCAAAAGCTAAATAGAAAAACTCATAAAAATGACAAAAAAATAAAAATGACAATCACCTAGTAAAATTACTAAAACTTAAATTAAAAATAAATGCTAAAACATTAATAAATACTATAATAATGCTAAAATAACACCGTCTAAGACCAGAAAACCATTTTTTTAAAAATTATATTTATTTGAGATATATTGTTGCATCATGAATCATTTAATTCATATGCACTAAGTTTGAGATATATGGATGCGTTCATATTTTTGTTGACATTTTATGTCATTTTTCTCCATACCGTGCAGTAGGGCTGCACAATTAATCAAATTTCTAATCGCAATTACAGTTATGGATACCACGATTATGTAATCGTTCAAAGCGGCAATTAATCGTTCAAAGTCCACTTATATTATTCTGAGTGCTTGTGTTTTTATTTCATTCTGCAGGTTATCTTAGGGTTTTTCCATTGTTTTAATTTATATAATATCATGCATATTTTTTACTTTTTTTATTATTTAAAGAAGAAACCAATCCAATGTACAGTTGACATTTGAGGCTTAATACTATAGAAAAGCAATAAAAGTTTTTCAGTTTGAGTGTTTTCAGCTTGTTTATTTTCTTATAAATATTTGGCATGCAGTTGCTTCAAACAATGGTAACATCATTCAGTGTAAATTGTGATAGTCGTAATTAATAATTGCAATTACAATTTCAAGGGAATAATCGACAATTATGATTTTTGTCATAATTGTGCAGCCCTAGTGTGTATAGTAGATTTTTCATTGGTAGTGATGGAAGGGGTCAAACAGGACCTTGTTGAATGCTGAGTTCTGTACTTCATTTGTATTTGTTATCATGTGTATAGCTTTTAAGTTTGTCGATCATGCTTTGCACATTCCTTCTGGAATCTGGTATATCCATGAGTGTTGTGAAAGTTAAGTGCACCATTAAATGGTTTCCTTAACAGCTGTGTTCTGACTTTAGCCACTTGTTTGCATTGAAACAGCTCATAATATTAATTTTATTGAGGTATCACGAAGATGAGATATCACGTTGCTTGCTATAACATATATAAAAATGACTTATAAAACATACAACAGAATTGGCATAGCTCTGAATCCAAACAGCTAATAGAAAAAAAACACATGACTTGATTACTGAAATATTATCAGGAATAAATAAATAACTAAACTATTTACTTGTTTACCCATTTTAAAATTCTTGTCAATTCCCAAACACGTTCCTAAATGGTAATCATTCAATCAAACACACCTGATTTTAGATCATTAGCTCATTAGTAGAGTCATAGATATGCATAGGTAGATGCCCTATTGCTGTTTCTATGGGCCGATATATGTAAGCCGTCCACCATATTGGAATAGTCAAAGTAGGGATGCACCGATTCGATACTGTGCGTATACTATTTTGTGTTATTGTTAAGCCCCACAAAAGGCACAAAAACATTATAAAGCACCATAAAATTTAATGCACTATATTCCAAGTCTTCTGAAGCCGTTCAAGAGTTTAATGTGAGGTACAGATGAATGTTTAAAGGCAGGGTAGGTGATTTGATTCAAAAACATTTTGTCTAACTAAGAAAACATCTCCACCTAGTGGAAATATTGAGTATAATTTTCTGAAATAAAGTTCATTGTTGCATATTTTTCATTTTATGTTCTGGTTGTTGTGACCTTTACAGATTACAATTTCAAATGAATCGGCATGTAACAGAAACAATAAAGTGGCTACAAATTATTTTAGTTTTAGCATATTTACAGAGTTTACAATGCATTTTTTCAATCTCAAGTATATTTGCAATTTTAATGATTATTAATGTTACCTGGGAATGGATGAAGATAAATTTTTTTCATTGACTAAAATGTGAGAACTTGTCACAAATTGTCATGTGCTGCTGTGGTTGTTGAATTCAGCTCCCTTGATCTAAAAAGAGCATCTATAAAAGTGTCAGACATAGAAAGTCTGCTCACTCATCAAGGGCATTTATAAGGCATTCATTGACGAGGACAGGCTTCACCTTAGCAACAACATGCTCTTTGAAAACTCCATTAACATTACAGTTTTTTCAATAGGTAGGACACACTTCAATATTTAAGTACATTTTTCAAAACTTTTTATAGTAACCAACTTTCATCTTTCCACAGCAGTAATTGTCACATTCAAAATGCACTAAAACTATCAAAACACTTCAGACATGTCTCAAATTAAACTATTCCAAAACGCTAGCAAAATTTGTCGCCAAACAAACATGCTTTGTCACTTATAAAACAATGACCTAAAACACTAACAAGTAGTATCTGTCACCTTTATGTTCTTTTAGTTTCATTAAAGTTTATTTCTCATCATGTTCCTGTTTCCTTTGTTCTAGTTCCCCGCCAGTCATCAGTTTCCATGGACACTCATTATCCATCACAGCTGTTTGTCATTTTAGTTTATTATCACTGTGTATTTAAGTTCCTCTTTATTCACCATTCAGCTGTATGGGATTGTTTGTGCTTGTGCAACATATACTGTGTATTTTTGGATTTATTAAGGAAACTTTGTTTTACTCTCATCATTGTCTTTGGACTTCAGCGTTGTTTGCTTATGTAAAATTTCTTTACAAAACAAGAATGACACACCTCTACTGTTGCCTCATTACATGGCCCATGTTTACATTACAGTCCACGTTTTTCCTGAGTTGTTCTATTCCTAAATTATTCCCAATTTTGAGAGATGTAGTGATTGAATGTATTTTGTGGCAAAGCAATGGAAAATTATCCACAGTTTATCAAACATAGAGTGCTGTTGTACTCACTGTGTGAAGAGTTGATCTGCGTATTGAGAAATATGTCCCAGCCACTGACCTATATAATTCTCTATTATAGATCAGTGGCCCCAGCGACTATAAAAAGTTGGGAAAAAACTGTAACCTATATCTTCATGCAAAGATTTCTATATGTTTCAGATCCAGTGGATTCTCCTGTTCTGAACTGTAACGTCACCATGATCAGTGTTAATCAGTATTGTGAATGTCTCATGCAGTGGGCTTGATCATACAATCAGAGAAATCTACCACAGCAACAACTGCACTCAGGAGGAAGTGACATCATTTGGAATCCAGACACTGATCTATAATAGAGAACTGGATTGCTCATGACGTCATTCCCTAGTATCAACCTAGCGATTGGTATTCCCTAGTATTTTAGTTGTATTTTTATTTTTCATACTATGGAAGTCAATGGGGACCAGCAGCTGTTTGGTTACCCACATTCCTGATCATTTCTTCTTTTGTGTTCAGAAGAAGAAGAAGAAGAAGAAAAAAAAAACTCATACAGGTTTGGAACAACATGAGGGTGAGTAAATGGCAGCTTTCATTTTCGGGTGAACTATCCCTTTAAGTGTGCAGATCCTTAAATACTGTATATTGCCATAATATCATGTGTGTAGTTTCCAGAGTAGTATTTGTTTTCCCCTAAATCAAATGTTATGAGGATATTCCCATTTCTCATCCTTCATTCATTCTGATCAACTTTTGCTTTATTAGTGAAACAGTAAATTCACACATACTGTGGAGTAGGAAGTGTTTTTACTGAGACTCAACTGACTCCATACTGCTCAGGTTTCTACCACAGACCTGAACTAAAACTGTTTCATGTCATCTCAACGTTTTCAGGCAACTTGGCAGTTTCCTCTTTTTAAGGATGCACTGAAATGAAAATTCTTGGCTGAAGCCGAACAAAATGAAACACTGGGCTGAAGGCCGAATACCAAACACGTTTCTTCGAGGTTTTTTCCCCCATGTATTTTGCCAATTTTTTTCACCATTGCATAAATTAATAGCCAAAATGTGTTTTTACTGTTGTATCTTGCTTTGCAAAGAAAAAAAATCAATTACAAAACAACAATTTAAAAATATTTAACACTGAACATTTTTAGCATTCTAGCAGACATTATACCAACAAAGCACAATTTAACTTAAAATTAATACGTTAGTAAAATATTTTTTGGCCATCAGACCCCCTTCTTGAATCAGGCATGTACTTTTTACTGTACAAATAAAAGCAGCCTTGCTGAGCAGAAGAGACTTCTTTTTAAATATTAGAAAATATTACAGATGCCAATTTGAACACTATGTGTGAATGTTATAATAATTGTATTAACAGAGCTGTTGTAATTATTATCATTATTATTGTCTTTTTATTTTATTTTACAGAACAACAATAAAACTACATAACATTTATGAATGTTGATGGAGTTCTTGCTTTTTCTCAACTTTTATTTTGGCTGAAACGCGCAGGAAGACATCAATGCTTCTTTTTGTTGACAACGGCAGATTTATAAACAAGTCATTATGAATATGCCGCACGTATCGTATTGTCACATGCCTTGTAAAAATTCATAAAAATGTGACTGAGCAACTGAGGAGTAACACTGTTTCAGTGCAGATTTTCCTCGCGCTTTGGAGTTTGGACCCTGGTTAACAAAAAAATAAATAAATAGATAGCGCCGTGAGTTCGTGCAGCACTGTCAGAATGCAATTAGTGTGTGTATTAGAACACATAACGTTCTGCAGTTTATTTACTAATTGTTTAAGGCCATTTCGCAATTTCAGTCATCATACAGTAACCAGCAACAATCACCCGTCTCTTGCTGTCGGTGCCTGTAATGATTTTTGCATCTTTCTCAGACAGTTTTAAATGCTT
Source organism: Sinocyclocheilus anshuiensis (assembly GCF_001515605.1). Classification (NCBI taxonomy): domain Eukaryota; kingdom Metazoa; phylum Chordata; class Actinopteri; order Cypriniformes; family Cyprinidae; genus Sinocyclocheilus; species Sinocyclocheilus anshuiensis. The sequence continues at coordinate 44,327 of NW_015558706.1, read as the reverse complement.
ACTCACTGTTAAGGGCTAGTGGTTAGTAAAAAAATTATTAACCCTATAGCATCTTCCTTTGCTCTGAGATCTCTTCTCGGAGGGGACTGTGATTTCCCTTTTTTGTTTTTCGAATCTGAGATTTCCTGGCTGGACAACTGAAAAAAGTTACACTGCCACACAAAACAATCAACTTCCTCTTCTTGTAACTAACATATCACCACAGCAGGACAGACTCCATCCGTCTATTGCAATGGAATTTGGTCACATTCTCATGTTCTTTATGATCTCCAGCACAGGTACCAAAACCCATTCATTTTATCTCTGACTTTTGACTCATGGTTAATTATTAATTATATGCAATACATGACTGTAGGCTATTCAACTGGTGCTTAATTTCCATAACCATAACTGGGAAGATGTATGTGGTTTGTGTATATATATATATATATATATGTATATATAGAACCTTTACAAAAATGTTACATCTGTTAATATGATTAAGAGATGACATGATGTCTACAATAGAAGGCTATTCATATTTGCACATATTTTTATTTTAAATATTACCAGTTATCACCAAAACATGAAATATCTAGCATTTTATGAATGTTAAAAAATAAATAAATAAAAAACAATAAAAAAAATCAATCACAAAAATAAAATGGCATATTCACAGCTCTGAAGTTGTTTTATGGTCTTTTTATGGTTAGTGGCATTTCGCAGGCCAGAAACACCTTTCCAGTCAATCAATCGGCCGATAAAAAGGAATAATTAGTCAACTCCAGAGTGAAATATGCTATTTGTCTAACTATCAGCTCCACTTAGTGGAAATATTATGCACAAATAAATACATAATATAAATAAATACATGTAAAGGTCAAAAGCGGTTGTGTGGTTAAAAGGTACTACGTAGCAAATATATGAATAAGGATAAGCAAAGGGAGCCGTCCAGCCAACGTGATCTCATGATAAGTGTGTGTATTTGGACAAGGCACAAATGAGCGTTCGATTATCCTGCCGTAAAACCTGTCGCTTGAAGCGGGCTTTGCTGCTCATGGTCACTGGACTCGCTGCTCGGGATGGAGAAGCAGATCGCCAAAAAAAGGCTTGGATTTGGGTCTGTTCCTCGCAGTCGTATGGATTCGGAAGATTTTGATTACAGCGCACTAATAAAATTGTTTCATTTCGTAATTATGTTGCGTTTTTGGTGTATTTTATAGTTCTATTGTCAGCCACAGCATGTCGGAGAAAACACCTTTTGTGGCCCATGGCAATCAAAGTAAACATTACATGACAAGTAAAGGTTAAACCTGATGGGACACACTTATAGTGTTGTAAAAACGCAAAATTTTATTATTTTCAATACTTTGCAATTTAAAATCAACTTCTAAATGTCTGTTCAGTAGTGCCTACAATTTAATTAAATGATAAAAAGCAGTTGCAAATGTTGTACAGAAATAAATATACGTATCTTTTCAGCAATAAAATGTTTAGCACTTTGTTTTACTACCAAATTATATGTAATATCTTATTATTAATAATATTTTACTTACATTGGAAAGGTTTCCGTGACCTCTCGCGCGATCTTGGCAAAATGTTTCACAATTTATTTCCAGAACATGATGCATGATGGGATACACTAACCTTCGAATACCGCTCCGGAGCGGTATTCGAGATAGTGTGGGTTTAGTGTGCATTAAGGGCACTGAGCTTTGGTATTTTTAAGATCTGGGACAGTCTTGCGCACTTACTTCCTGTCGCGTGCACGCGCTCTCAAGTGGCCAAGACCGCAAGTGTGGGAATTTGGACATATATTTTGTATATATTTTGTGTTTTGCAAAGTTTGCTGCTTAAGCTGTTGTGGTGTTCATTCACATTGTTTCTAGATTATTGTGTAGAGTGATCAGATGCATTTTAAATAATTGCTAAAAGCTTCATTGGTCAAAAAAATGAACTTTTCACAAAAAAAAGAATATTGCACCTGAAAGAACCATTTACCGGATCATCAAGAAGTTCAAGGAGAGAGGTTCAACTGCAGTGAAGAAGTCTTCAGGACGTCCCAGAGTGTCCAACAAGCCCTAGGACCGTCTCCTCCTGAGGAGTCAGCTACGGAACCGTGTCACCACCAGTGCAACGCTTGCTCAGGAATGACAGCAGGTTGGTGTCAGAGCAGTGGTGAAGACATTTGGACAACGGCCTGGTGTCAAGAAGGGCAGCAAAGAAGCCACTTCTCGTCAAGAAAAACGTCAAGGACAGACTGAAATTCTGCAGGAAGTACGAGAATTGGACAGCAGAAGACTGGTGCAAAGTTCTTTTCTCTGATGAAGCTCCCTTCCGACTGTTTGGGACATCTGGAAAATCGATTGTTCGGAGAAGAAAAGGTGAACGCTACCATGAGTCCTATGTTGTGCCAACAGTGAAGCATCTTGAGACCATCCATGTGTGGGACCATCCATCATTCCAGCATGATGGAGCACCATGTCACAAAGCAAGAGTGATAAAGAAGTGGCTCAAAGATCATTACATTGAAATTTTGGATCCGTGGCCACTGGCCAGGCAACTCCCCGGATCTCAATCCCATATAGAGAACCTGTGGTTAGTCCTCAAAAGGCGAGTGGACAAGCAGAAGCCCACAAATTCTGATCAACTCCGAGAACTAATAAGGCAAGAATGGATCGCCATCAGTCAGGATTTGGCCCAGGATCTAATATCTAGCATGCCAGAGCGAATTGCAGAGGCTATGAAGGACAAGGGTCAACACTGTAAATATTGACTCATTATATTTTTTGCCAATAAAAGTCTTTAAAACTTATGATATGCTTATCATTGTTTTTCAGTATACTAGAAACATGTGGAAAAATATCTACAAATACTGAAGCAGCAAACTTTGCAAAACACAAAATTTATGTCACTGCCAAAACGTTTGGCCATGACTGTATATATGGATCTGGTGAATTCACTAGTCCCACAGCACATTTTTCCGAAATGGGCATCTTTCTTTCTCCTCAGGGTTCAGTGCTGAGATCTCTGTGTTTGTGCAGACGGGAGCTTCTGTTCAACTGGATATACAGACACAAGAACTACCAGAGTTTGATGATTTATACTGGAAAAATTATAAATCAGAGAATATAGTTAAATATACAAGTGAAACTAAAAGAGTAAGACTTCACTCTTCCTACAAGGACAGAATGGATTTCAATAATAAAACCTTCTCTCTGACTCTGAAGAACATGCAGAAGACAGACAGTGGAATCTACACAGCAATAGCAAGTGCAGAATCAGACAACAATATTGTTACATACAGAGTATCTGTTATAGGTGAGTCTGATTTTGTTTGCCGTGTTCAAGTCAAAAGATTAATTTATGCTCAGTCTTTTATTCTGTGCAATGTTATAAAGCATAAGTAGTAAAATAAAATGTTTATGCATTTTAAAAGGAGATACAATTGTTAAATGTATGTGTATATATATATATATATATATATATATATATATGTATATATATGTGTGTGTGTGTGTGTGTGTTTTATAAGTTTATGTGCAAAGTTTCAGTCATGCACATGCAGTCATGATGTACTACATTCCATAACAGTTATTGGATATGATATCCTACAATAGTGTGATAATGTATTATTTGGCAATTTAAAAGATGTGTCTTTGTGTTACATAAAACCTGTCCTGACTGAACTCAAACTGGTTCAGTGGTAACTTCTGTACTGTGAGCTTCACATGCAGAGCTCATGAGCTCATGATTGACTCTAGCTATCAGAACAACAGATGCTCTCCTGAAAATGTGACATCACAGATCAACACTTTCATCCTGGACTGCAGTGAAGAGTTCATCATCTGTAACCATAGCAACCCTGTCAGCTGGAAAGAAGACAAAATAAACACTACACAGCTTTGTTTTAATAAAGGTATCTGGCCAAACACACAGAGACACTTAATCATTCAGAGTATAAATCAACATCTCTCAAATCAAACAGCTCATTTTGGTTACTAAATCTAGTCTAACTGCTGAACTGAGCTGTCAACTGTAGTTCTTAATGATATACGCCTCGTTTTCCAGAGAAAAACTCAAAGAGTGTCCAGACTGATTCATCTCTCCTGTGGCCAGTAGTTGGTTTGGTGGCAGCGTGCATTTTGATATGTCTTTCAGTCTTTCTGTACTGCAGGTGTAAAAAAGGTATGTCCATGTTGCCTTACATAGATTCTCTATGAAAAACTGATCTCTGTTCATCAATTTGATCAATCTAGTACTTTACTGCTTTTGTAAAGTAATTAAAAAGAATGATGAAAATAGATTTATGCTATTTTTTTCTCTTTTAGTCAATGAGTTGTTCTTGTCTCTACTGAATATCTCTGATCAGATTTATTAAACATCCTAAGTTAGTAACCAACTAGTAAAGATCTTTGAGAACAACTATTCATCTTAAACTACAGTACATTCTAGTTTTTCCAGTTTAGAGCTTAGTTTTTAGATTCCATATATTCACCTCAACACAACCTGTTCAGGTTCAAGTGTCACAATGTTTTGCACATAACTACAATGAGGACAGAAGCTGGTGCCAAGCAATAATTCAAGTACACTCACAAAAGAAGCAAGGAAGAACAAATGCAATACAAAGGATTACTACTCAAGACTAATGTAATCATGATCTTCATTAGGTTTACACTACACTGGCTGTACATGAGAAAACCCTGAGATGCAGAAGTTCCACAACGTAACACAGAATCTTATTTTAGAGCAGTTTGGAATTAACAGCCAATATATAAGCTGAATAAATGAATATATCTTGATGTTGATATATTGCTGTATATTCTAAATCTCACAGGTGCCCAGGAGGAGGTAGTAGAAGATAGTTCAGTCTATGCTCAAGTTAAGGTAAGCTTCAAATTACTGTTCATCATTAAGCTCACAGACATCACTGATATTCTTTCATGCTATTTAGTTATTTTTAATCATGTTAAACATCAAAAATATTTTGGGAGGATATATCATGTACATCCATTTCTGCAATATTTGGTTATTTGTTTGTCTTGATGCTTCAATCTACACAAATCAGTAGTTCCTAACCTATTCAAAACATATCTGCTTGCTATCTTTAATTGTATAGCAAGCGTAAACATATAATCTAAACAAAAGCCATAAGCACATTAAACTTAACTAGAGGCAATATTTGACTTTGCATATACTCTTAAAAATAAGGTTCCAAAAGGGGGTTTTCACAGCAATGCCATTGAAGAACCATTTTTTTCCTCTGTGTGAAGAACAACTTATTGTATCTAAAGAACCTTTTTTTTCACTTCAAAAAACCTGTAGCACAATGGAAAGGTTGTGTGGATGTTAGAGATTCTTCATGAAATCATAGATGCCAATAAAGAAAGAGTGTAGCAGAAAGCATTGAGACACATTTATGATGTCCCGGGATTTAACACAGATGTAACATTTGTTGTGTGTTACATCTGTGGGTGAAACTGTTGATGTGCCTGTGTAACTGTGCAGTGTTTTTATAGCCTCCCTTGATTTCCTTTCTCAATTTCACAAGCAATTAAAAAGAAATGGCAAGTAACACACTAAATTAAACATGAAATTATGAAGTAGAACAAAATGAAATAGTATTTACTTGTCAAATGTACTCCAATAATTCTTTATTAACAACTCTGAAAAAATATTTTTACAGTGTGGGATTAAAAAAAAACAAAAAAAAACTTTCTCTATGCATTTCATTAGGATGAAGTCCAGACACAAGAGGAAGTGGGAGGGAATGGACCCAACACAGTCTACTGCACTGTAGGACAACACCAAAGACCCGCAATCCCCCCTGCAACAGACCATACAATTTATTCAGTGGTGTAAACAACCAAACGAGAAACCATCCGCCATTACTTCCGATGACACTTAAAATTAAACTGTGGCTATACAAGGCCTGATCACAAAATGGCATCCTTTGTTACATTTCCCATGTTTTGTATTCCTTGTGCTTTACTTTACTGCTGTGCTTCATATGGACTTTTGCTTTGCATCTTGCCCTGTTCGGTTCCTGTTTCTTGTGCCATGTTTGTAGTTCCTTTGTAGCAGTCTCCATCATGTTACAGATTCTTGCTATTCTCTGCAATATCTTTATATGGTTAAATTGTTTATATACTGTTCTGATATTCAGCCAAAGTTGTTTGTACAATTAAGTTGTATTCTCTAGCATTGGTTTAATATATTGATTTCAAACATCCACATCCAAACCGTCTTAATATTGTGTGAATTCTTAATTTGATTTTGTTATACAGAACGCATAGCTTCTAAAAAATAACCCCAAAGTGAGCAATATTAGCAGAAGTGAAAAATAGTGTGACAACTAAATAGTGACAACTAACGATCTACCCCGCATGAAAATCGGCAGATGGGTATAATATTGACTTCACCTCTCATGATATATTTAACAAGTATGCATTTCAATTCAAACAGGTATGAAGCCAGACAAGCTACTGCAGTATGCAAATCCAGTACAGACATTATATTTACCATTCTTGTACATACAGTTGCCAAATCACAAGTCTTTTCAGTGCATTTTGGTTGAAAACAAAATTTAATCTTATTTCTGGCCATATGTTTCTCATCCAGTTAAAAAAAAAAAAACATTCATTCATTCATACATATCTTGTTTAAATTGTGCTTTTGTTGATTCTTGGCTTAGTCTTGGAGATATCTTTACCAGAGAAAACATTGATGAAGCTTATGGAAACCTGCACATTATGCAGACAAAAATATACTTATCCACAAATTAAGGATTAATTCCCACAAAGTAAGAATTTGTTCCCTTGTTTTTTTTCAAACTTATTCTCTTATTTTAGTTAAATCGTGCCCACAAATTAAGAATTTGTACCCACTAATTAATTTGTTCCCTTGTATTGATTAAATTAAAAAAGGGAACAAATAAGTGTAATATAATATAATCATGAATCATGACTTATTGTACAAACTAAAAGAGTTTTAACAACTTAAAAAAAAACATTGTGGGACTAGTTCAAGTCAGGAACTGAAATCAGGAAGTCAGATTTAGACTTCTGTAAGCAGCCATGGTTTAGACAGCAGAGCAAACCACTGTTAAAAATCGCATCACACAACTGCACTGATGTGTCTGCCATTTCACAGCAGCTGTTAAGATTGCCACCTAATGGAGACCTCTTCATTAACTCCCAGTGATCCAACTGTTATGCGTAATGCGAAAATATTTAGGTTTGAATGAAAATTGAAGTTGCCTCTTACTGTACAGTCATGATTTTGTGGAAGCGATACAATGATTCTTCGATGTTTATGAGTCATTAGTCACACTACATCTCACACATATTCAACTTCCTTCATTGTTACCACAGAATCATTGTTTGTTTGCATGTTTTTGTTTGCTGCGATGGCTTTTAGGCGCGTTCAACTGGATATACAGACACAAGAACTACCAGAGTATCTGTTATAGGGGAGTGTGATGTGTGTGTACTGTTTATTAAAGCTACAGTCCATAACTTTTTTTTAAATGATCCAAAATCACATTTTGAGCAAGTACATAACCAGCCAGTGTTCAAAACTATCGCCTTACTTTAGCTCGATTCACAGCGGTAAGCTTGTAATAAAGTTTTCTCATTTGAGTGGTACGGGTAGGTTTTCGCGGGAAATTCGAGCATGGCGCTGCGTCATTACGTCACGTCTGTAAACATAAAGAAGTTGTCCCGGCTAGTATGCTATATCGCACGTGAGGATGCTGCAGGTGACGGGTTGTTTATAGCCTTTTCTCACAGCAGCTGGAATAAATGGCGGATTGAATTTGAAAACAAAGTATAACAATAATAATAATTGGCACAGTTTGATGTGATATGAGCTAACCGATCGTTAGATTTAATCACCATTGATAGCGCAAATTGTTGTAATGCTTTTTTCCTCAGTTGATCAGAACAAAAGTGTCAGTTGTTACTTACTTGTTCAGATGACATTCTCCAGTGAAAACTCTTATTTGGGTCATACTTTCAAGATGTAGAATCTGTGAATACAAAGTGCAGTATCCACACCGGCTGACAGCCACACATTAGATTAATCTGCGCTGGAGCCGTGCCGGTGCACAACCCACACAAGGAAGATAATTCCGCAAATAGCTGCAATTGCAGGTTTTCAAACAGAGATGGTGACAAAGAGGCAAAACTTATGGACTGCAGCTTTAATATGATGTAATTGTATATAAGACATTTATAGTTTTATTTGAAAACAACATACATTTTTCTGACACCAAAACGTTTTCCGGACATAGTGTTTTCACATATAGTTCATTTTAAAGGAACCAAACCCAGGTCACTTACAGTGAACCAGAAAAAGAACCAGCCGAAAGTGAAGCGAAACCAGACTTTTTTTTCTTCTTTTGGTCCTCTTCAGCACCGAAGTGATCTCATTCACTTTCTTGTTCACCACAGCTTCATAAGAACTCAGACCCCAGCTTTCTGTGCAGCAATGGAATGCTGGAGTCTGACCTGGAACTTTTGGAAGATGAGTGGACTAGAAAGCTTCCAACAAATTTCTCAGAAATACAACTTAGATAACCAAGACCTTTTCCGATATCTTCAAGTTAGACATTACTCCAACAAGAATATAAAAGATGTGGAAGGTACGGGATCCACAATAGTACAGATATTTGTAGATCCATATAAAAAGAAACTGAATATGAAAATTGTATCAAGAACTTATTCCTGTTAAATGTAAACTAAAAACCACTCAACAATGTATGTAAAACAAATTGGGAAAGGAAGCCAATATAAGTATAACAGAAGAAGAATGGCAAACTATGTGTAAAACACAGATGACGACAACAAAAACACCTGAGAAGAGATGATGCCAACCCCTCAGAGGACCTCAGATGATGCCAACACTGAAACAACATACAGAACTAACAACTTTTGCTATATGTTTGATTGCATCATATAATAATTACTTTTAATAGTGTTTATCGTCGGGAAAGGAAGCCAATATAAGTATAACAGAAGAAGAATGGCAAACTATGTGTAAAACACAGATGACGACAACAAGAACACCTGAGAAGAGATGATGCCAACCCCTCAGAGGACCTCAGATGATGCCAACACTGAAACAACATACAGAACTACCAACTTTTGCTATATGCTTGATTGCATCATATAATAATTACTTTTAATAGTGTTTATCGTCTGTTTGATTACGTCTTTAATTGATTTTTTTCCGTACATTTCTGCCAAATGTACATTAACTGACAGTCACCACGGATAAGCTACCACTAAATATTGTAGAAACTTAATTTGCTGTAAAGTTCTTTGCAACGATTTGAATCGTGAAAAGCGCTATACAAATAAACTTGAATTGAATTGAATTGAATTGAACAAATTCAGGTTTATGGAGGCAATCCGCCTGGAAAAATATAATAAGGTTTTTCATAACCTCCAAAGTAAAATATTTGCAAAATGGGAATCAAAAGGTTGGTGAATGCTGGAGAAAATGCAGAAATGTAATAGCTGACCATTTTCACATCTTTTGGAATTGTAATATTATTCATAATTGGCGGGATTTGAATAGAGAGATGAACGCAATAATGGGATTGAATCTTGAATGTAACTTTAAAACAATGTACTTGGGTTTTTCTCCCACAAAAATAACAGAGAACAACATTTTGATCTTATCTTTCATGTCTAGATATACTGCAAGCTAGAGAAGCATCTCTATTTCTCTTTTGCCTATTGACATATAATAGGGTTTGTTGTTAGTGGCTTGCTTCTGTTTCCTCAAGAAAGAAGTTGAAAGAAGTGGCTATGTTTTCCAATCCTGAAATTTTCTACAACACTAAACATTCTAAATCAATATTCAAACACAATATTATATTAAGGTGTGCATTCTAAAATAACATCTACGTGTGTAGTTAGAGCCCGCCAAGCAACATTAGAGCGCCACCCTCAGGCTGAATCACACAGAAACACTAGACCTCTGCCTCACCTAAATTTATGGTCGGGACCTGCAGAACTTTCCACTCCCCCTCAGCGCTTTTATGGAATTACGGTCTGACACGAATTTGCCCTGTTTAGTCAGTCTGGCCCTTGATGTCTTAATTGCATTAGATAACAGAAAATCTAAGTGCCATTTATTTAAAATAAATATAGCACTACCATACTTTTAATTATACTTCAAAGGAATGAATGAACTGATAAAATGTATATATTACCTTCAATGCAAAGTAAGCTGCTTTGGATAAAAGCATCTGCCAAATGCATTAATGTAAATATACTGTCCAAAATCTAAAATAAAATGTTGTGACACTTGTGGTCATGGTTAACTGAGTTACAGCCTACCATGAAAACAACCACTATTTAACAGTCATTGCAAAAGAAAAAAAAAGAAGAAAAAAAGAAGAAGAAAAAAGTGAAGTCAGTTGAGAAAAGATCGAGCATCTTTTGTTTGTAGATGCCATATGGTTTGACATTGTGTTATTTTGTGTGGTTTCAGTATGCAGATCTTTACATACTGTATATGGCGATAACATACCACGTGTTTAGTTTCCAGAGTAGTTTCTGTTTTTGTTTTCATCTAAATAAGTTTGAGGATATTCTTATTTCTCGTCCTTCATTCATTCTGAGCAGCCCTTGTTTCATTAGGGATGTAGTAAACTCACATCTTGCTGAGTAGGAGTAGGAAGAATCACAACTGACTTAACACCGGAAAGTTTCGTTCTTATTTTAATGCTCATGTTTCCGCCACAGACTGAGCTGAGATAAAGCTGATTCTTGTGACATCTCACTGTTTCCAAGCAACATTGCAGAGTTTCCTCTGTTGCCTTTTGTAACTTGTGGTTCTATATGCATCTTGATGTCAGTGTCAAAATGTGCAGAGTGTAAAAAGTGTGAGAAAGTGTATTTTGCTGAATTCAGAAGTGGTTTATTCCAGCAGAGTAGATGTGAGAAAGGAAGGATGTGGTGCAAAGATGAAGTGTTCTTAAAGTCTTTCTTTAAAAAATTGTACACATGTACATGGAGATGGAGAGATGTTTGTCGAAATATGTTTCTACACTTAACTTGAGTTTCCTCCATCATTTTGTCTTTTTAGGTTTATTGCTCTTTTGTTTTATTCCTGATTAAAACCCAGAACCTCTGAGGTTCAGCAGGAATTTGTTTTTTTTTCTCATCAGTGTGACACTGAACTTCCGTTTCTACTAGGAAGTCAATGCGGCGGCAGTCATTTTGAGTTCTGTTTCTTTTTAAGTTTTTAATCTTTTTAATTTAGGAGAATGACAGTAAATCACATACTCGTATTACTTCTTTTTCCTCTGACCTTCAAAACAGGTAAAAAAAAAAAGTTTATTATACAACTGAATGATTATTACTGGTTATTGTGACGGTGAGGACCGCCAAAGGCATGGTTCAGATATCACTGAGCATTTATTGGAATATTCTGTATTGTATACTACTTTACAACTATTTAGTCTATTCTAGTCTATTTTCTAAGTGACAGGATTTTATCACACTTTTTTATTTTGACCTCTGTTGCAAACAGAATTAAAAAAAAAAAGAATCATAAATCATAGGTGTGGTGCGTTTTGTGTAAGTGTGTGATGGTCTTAATCAAACTTATTGGCAGTTCTGATCACAAACTTCACCATTATCATATTAAAGCACGTATTTAAAACATAGATGGTTACTGAGATGTATCTCAGAGTATCATGTAAATGGGAAACGTGAAAAGAGTCTTATCATATCAGTAATGCTACATTAACTCAACTAAAGACAACAGGGTCATTCCGTGACTAATCAACCAAATTTTGAGAAACTTCCCTGGCTCAAATTTTTTATTTTTTAAATATTTTTTTTTTCATTAGGAAGATAATCAAAATAGAAAAAAATTACATTTAAAAAATGTAAAATTTAAAAGAAAAAAGTATCAGCTGTATGCAAAGTGACCCACATTTGGTTTTTGACCACTGAAAATGTGAACAATTTAGCAATTTACTCATGGAGCCACATTAAGGTCTCCCTATCTTTGAAATACCCATATCTATAGGAATGAACTATATGGGGTCTTGAAAATTAAGATTTCAAAAGGAAAGTTTATTAAGAATTAGAATCTAGAAGGATATTACATTACGTTGAATACTTTTAGAGTTACAGGCATGCACACTTTGGAAAGTTTGTTGCTTTCCTTTTTTGGAAAGTTTCATATACTCAGGTATGTTCTACGCAAATGTGTTGATAGAAAATCATGAGATACATTTCTAGATTCAACATGATTTGTTCTTCAGATATTCCTCTTTAATAGAAAAATGTATCGGCTGTATGCAAAATGACTCACATTTGATTTTTGACAATTGAAAATGTGTAAAATTGTTGTTTACTCATGGAGCAGCATTAAGATCTCCATATCTCTGGGATTAAACCATCAAGGGCCTTTAAAATGAAGATACCAAAAGGAAAGTTTGATAAGAACCAGAATCTAAAAGGATATTAAGATATCTTTAATACCTTTTGAGTTACAGGCATGCAAACTTGAGGCAAAAAACACACTAAGTGCTTTTTACTGTTTTTGAACTGTCACCATTAGCATATAATGAAACAAAAATGGTTTAAGCCAACAGATTTTACTAACAGACCTACCAATCTCTGTAAAAATAAAATAATGATGCTGCCAGCTTTCTAAAGTCATTTTTACACCTGTAAACTGGCTCCAAATCTCAGGTGAAAATTGTCATTTTGACCCCCCTTTACAAAATAGTAGGGTTGGGATGATACGCTAATCTGCCGATTCAATACTATCCCGATACTTGTGTGTCGATTCAATATATATTGCGATAATTGAGTATTGCGATTATATAACTATTGCAATTCGATATTACAATTTATTGTGATTTTGTTTGCTTATTTATATATATAACTATCTATATATATATAGTCAAGTCAAGTCAAGTCACCTTTATTTATATAACGCTGGCGATGCTAGCGGGCTATATGCTAATAGCGGACTCGGGAAGTCAATAATAGAACTAGTGATAACAAGGTGCTCTGATTGTTTTTGTTGTAGAATACGATAGGGGATATATTCACACGTTATAGAAACGAGAATAATGGTGTATAAAATTGATTTTAAGATAAAAAATTAGACTTAACTAGACTTAAAATTAGAATTAACTTGACGGAGCTCAAACTCAAAACACACGGCAGCAACAAACTATTACGTTTGATAGAGACAATAGCTGTTTCATATATATATATATAATATAACTTTTATTTCAGGAGCATACACATACACAGCGTATATTTTAAAGTACCTTGAACCATGAATCTTTCAAGTAACAAAACCCTTAACTGGCACATTAATAATAGTCAAATGTGCAACAAAATGAGTAGAAAAAAACCCCCTCTGATATAAAATAGTGCTATGTTACTTTGACAAGAAAAAATAAACTAAATTATGAAGTCACTTGCAATCGCCACTTGCACTCTCCGCTACCTGCGACATCACTTGCAATCGACACAAATCGTGCATGTTGCCAATGGAGGCAAAACGCTGTGGTGGTGATTAAACGATTAAAACTAATTTAGTACCGTAACTTACAGGGTCCTGCAAGTCATCTGTAGGAGAAAAAGACAAGACCCGCAAATCTGTGGCCACAGAACAGCAGAATATGAACGCAATGCGCAAAGTCTTGGCTTATATAATATGGCTTAATGTATTAAATCATTATTAAAATATACATAACTAATATGTACAGGCAAGCAGGTGAGCCCAGAATAAACGCAACGTGCAAAGTTTCGTTTATCCATATAGAATAAACTGTCTACAGATCTTTTATATCATTGTCTTTGTCCATTTTACGTGTTTTATTTATAATGATTTTCTATGGGAAGAAAATGTTTTAACGTGGCTACTGGCTAACGTGGCTAACGTGGCTAACACCTGGCTACTGTTGTAAAATGTTGAGAGATTCAAATAAAAAGTAATCAATAAATAAAACAAAATAAAAAAGACTGCAAGTGACATCACTTGCGGAAGCGCAAGTGTCTGAGAGTGCAAGTCTGAGAGAGTGCAAGTGCAAGTCTGCAGCCAGACCCTTTTGATGTGGTTCATCGCGTGGGAAGGAGGCAGCAGCAGTTTTAACATTAAGTGACATGACATCTGACGCACAGATGCCATTGGCACATGCCACTATGCTCAGTGACACTTCCGGTGGCACTTCCGGTTTTCAGTGGCATGTCAGTGGACAGTGGCATGTGTCACTAAAACCTGACACATGTCCAGGGGCGGATTTAGTGATTTGGGGGCCCCAGGCAAAATACAGGAATGGGGCCCTATACAATTTCACACATTTACAACCTTGAGGTTTCTTTCACTGTTGCTCGCTGCTGCACGACCGTGTCCCATAGTTGTGTCTAATCTTTTAGATTTTTCATGTACATGTTATAAATAAAGGATTTCTTTAATGTTGTAAATCCCTTGTTCACATTTAAACAGGTTATAATAGTATTAGAGTAGGTTGGACACTAGGTGGTGCGTTGGGGTAATTTTCACTATGCAATTGTCTACACAACGCAAGGCTGTCTAATTCTAAACTTTAAAATATACATTTATTTTTATTTATTTTAATTGCACATTTAAATTAAACTGAAGGAAATTATAAATTTACATGCTTAAGGATTATTTCAACCAAACATGAAGTGTGCCCGTGTGGAAAGTGACTGTGCATGGTCCTTATTGGGTCTTTCACAAAAACGAGTGAGCACCATTTAAAAAAATTAAAATAGGTCCTATATAATATGCACTGTTGCTTAGTATTAAAATTATAGCTTCAGATACATGATATTTGTAGGGCCCTATGAAATCCGTTTTATTTTTCCCAAATTAGCCTAAGTTTTATTTTTTCCAAAATCTTTTTTTCCGTTTTAATTTTTCTGGATTCATTTTTTTTTTTTTTACTGGATGATTATATTAAATTTGAACAAAAACATGTCTAATTAATTAAAATCATGAAACTTGTTTAATTTAACAGCAATTTAGGCCTATTAAATGTTTAACAAAAATTACATTCTTAGGGCCCAGATTCTGCGCTTTCTTTTTTTTAAATTTTATTTTAATTTTTCTGTATTCCATTTTAATGGTTTAATCAAAAACATATCTAATTAATTGAATTCATAAAAACAACTTAATTTATTAATTTGTATACAATAATAGGGCCCTATGAAATCTGTATTTTATTTACTTTTTTTTTTTTTAATTCTGTGCTGTGTATTTTCATTTTTCTGGTAATCAAATGAAGCCAAAAACATTAATCTATCTTTTATTCCAA
>NW_015558706.1:5576-27920 GCF_001515605.1 Sinocyclocheilus anshuiensis | reverse complement strand
ATTTGAATTTTTCTGTATTCCATTTTAATGGTTTAATCAAAAACATATCTAATTAATTGAATTCATAAAACAACTTAATTTATTAATTTGTATACAATAATAGGGCCCTATTTATTTTTTATTTTATTTACTTATTTTTTAGAAATTCTGTGTTGTGTATTTTCATTTTTCTGGTAATAGGCGAAAACCTTTAATTTTTGTACATTCAAAATGCTACACAGCAGAAGTTTACTGTGTAACGAGCAATGTCACGGAATTCGTCAAATATTGAATGAATAAATCAAATGCAATTCAGTACACTTCAATCAAACCGCGATATGGACTAGTGTATGTGAATATTAAATGGCAAAAATACAATTTAGCTACTACAGACGACAACCGCGAGCGTTGCGCATGGCTAAATAGCAAACGAAACGCGCGTCTGCGCCGTTCATTCCGTCACATTCCGCGTTACACCGTAAATTCCGTTTTTATGAATAGATTCCGTCCCAATTTTCTACATCGCCCTACTTTTGCTAAGAAGCACGAACGCACAGACGGTTGTCGTGGTAATGAACACCACAGCAACCACTTGTGCGTCCGCACTGAACGCGCATCTCGCATCAACTTCGCGCTGTGGATCGCCGGATCGGCTTTCACCGTGGACGAAGCGAAGTCCAGCCCGGGGTCGTCACATGTGCAGCAGCAGTTTTAACATTAAGTGACATGACATCTGACGCACAGATGCCATTGGCACATGCCGCTATGCTAAGTGACACTTCCGGTGGCATGTGTCTCTAAAACCTGTGACACATGTCAATGGACTGCGTCTTGTGTCAGTTGCCGCGGTGCGTGTCGCACCTTCGGTAGTCACACCTGCCGCTGGGTGTCGCTGCATAATGTAGATTGCGTGACACACGCACTTAACGGCAGAACGATATTGAATTAACAGTATGTTGCTGTCAAACATTCGATTTATTAAATCGCGGAGTTCATTTGTACAACAAATATTGAGTTCCTATATTAAGATTAAAATGTGTCTTATGCCCCTTAATGAGTATTTTTCATTGTAAGTTTATTTCCAGTAGCCAGTTCCAGTTTTGTGCAATGCATTCAAATACGTAAATACGCGTTTTTTCATTTTTGCATAGATTTGACAGTTCAGCTGTATCATTTGTAAGTATAAAATAATATAGAGACTATGCAGAGGCCATAACAAAAAAATAAATAAAAAAAGATGCGTTTTAATCAAATGTGCCACCACTAACTGATACTTGCCAATCAGGAATTAGTCTACATATAAATATAAACTGATGAGAAAATGCCACAAACCATTATGATGTCTACTATTCTAACGTTTTCAGAAAAGAAGTGTACAACGGGTCTAGTGAATTCACCAGCTGCACTCAGAAAACAAGTATCTTTCTCTCTCCTCAGGGTTCAGTGCTGAGATCTCTGTATTTGTGCAGACGGGAGATTCTGTTCAACTGGATATACAGACACAAGAACGACCAGAGTTTGATTTTTTATCCTGGAGTAATGATAAATCAGAGATTATAGTTAGATATACAAGTGAAACTAACAGAGTAAAACTTCACTCTTCCTACAAGGACAGAGTAGATTTCAATAATAAAACCTTCTCTCTGACTCTGAAGAACATGCAGAAGACAGACAGTGGACTCTACACAGCAAAAACAACTGGGGATTCAGAGAACATTGTTACATACAGAGTATCTGTTATAGGTGAGTGTGATTTTGCTTGGTGTGTTCCGGTCACTCATTTCTGCTCGGTCTTTATTTTGTGCAATGTTATAGGTCAGGTAGTAAAATGAAATGTTTGTATCTTAAAACATGTTAAATATGAATGTGTTTTTATTCAGTTTATCTGCCACTAGTGCTGGGTGATATACTGGTTCAAACGGTAAGCAGGTTTAAATTACGCACATGGTATGAATAATAATTTAAAAAAGGCATACCGGTGCAAGCATAGATGTGTATACATACCAGAGGAAATCCCTAACTGTATACACTTCTGGCTAATGGTTAGAGAATTATTAATAACACAACTAATTTTTTTAACTGGGCAAATAAACCAACTGTAAACGATGAGATGCTGAAGACATGAACATATATGAAGCATGTTTTTTTGGATCGTGATTAAACACAGTGGTTCTGCAACTGTTTCATGCGTTCTTAATCATATAAAGGCATAGTCAGGGAACTAAACGTGATAAACGGTGAAACCGCCAGAATCCTAAAAAAAAAAAACATGATAAAAAACCGTGATACGGATTTTTGGTCAAACCGCCCAGCACTGCCATTCCACGAACTGTAAAGTTTGAGTGCACTGTCAGACATGCACATGCAGTTATGATGCACATTCTGTAAACAGCTATTAAAATGTCATCTTACAACAGTTTCAGGATGTATTATTTACCCATTTCAAACACAATGTTGCTTATTTTACAGTTGATCAACTGATGTAACTTTGTGATACCTGTTTTTCTTTTGTTGTTTTTTTTTTTCAAATGTATGTTTCAGATGCTGTGGAGGCTCCTGTGCTGACTATGAACTCAAACGGGTCCAGCAGTGACTCCTGTACTGTGAACTTCACATGCAGAGCTCATGAGCTCATGATTGACTCTAGCTATCAGAACAACAGCTGCTCTCCAGAGGAAGTGACATCACAGATCAACACTCTCATCCTGAACTGCAATCAGAAATCCATCATCTGTAACCATAGCAACCCTGTCAGCTGGAAAGAAGACAGAATAATCATCACACAGCTCTGTGACGATAATAAAAGTACCTGACCAAACACACACACACAATCCACATTAACACTCAAATCAAGTATCTCATTTTGGCTTACCAAATCTAGTCTAGTAAACTCAGAAAACCTGAGCTGTCGACTGTAATTGTTAATGATATACGTCTCATTTTCCAGAGAACAACTCAAAGAATGTCCAGACTGATTCATCTCTCCTGGTGCCAGTAGTTGCTTCGGTGGCAGTGATCATTTTGATAATAATATGTCTTTCAGTCTTTCTGTACTGCAGGTGTAAAAAAGGTATGTCCATGTTGCCTCACATGCATTCTCTATGAAAAACTGATCTCTGTTCATAAATTTAATCAATTAAGTACTTTGCTGATTTGTAAAGTAATTAAAAAGAATGATGAAAACTTGTAGATGTCCTGGGAACTAAGGTTTACTTAAATTGGGAACTAAATGTCTTTTCCAACTTGAAAACTATACAGTCACAAAGAATTGTTTATTATACATAATCTGTGCCAATGTCGCAGACCATAATTATTTCAGCATCACTTGGCCATCACTTGAGTGTAGTTTGGGCTCCTCCTCAATGCATCCTATAAATGCTGTCATATGCATGCACACATCCAGTCTGTTTTTCTTCATTATTAACATGCAATTATATAGGAGGTGTTGAATTTTACCATTAGCTCCTTGCTTTCTTTCTTATGTAGCCTAACAAGTTAAGTAAAACTATTAATATGCAATATAGCAGATAAATTTAGCAAAATGCTCCTATTTCTAGTTATTTTTTCTAGCTGACTGATGAGCTTATGGATGCTGAATGGTTATTCTGAGGTAAATATTGTTACATGGCATTGTTTACAAGCTTGACACGTTTTCCGCAGTTTGAAACACTGAATGAGTTATTACATGAGACATTTCAGTAAGATGTACTGTATCTTATAAAATACCTTTTGATGTCCATTGTCCACTCATGTTTATTTCGTACTATAGTGGTAAAGAGAAAGATATGATGGGTTCATGTGCCGCTTGAACTGAGGCACTAAAGCAAGCGCTAATGCCGCATTTAAGAGCATCAAAACTGTATTTTTATTTTTTGAATTTCGTAATGAATTTGGCAGAATTTTAAAGCTGATACATTGTTTATTAAAATGTAACAAAGCACAAAGCTTATTGCAATTATTGAATGGCAAGTGAGCTACAAACAATATGAAGTTCACGCATTAATAGAACACAGCATATACAGTAGACTAAAGATATTGATAACAAGAAGCCACAGTATCGATTATAAACGAGTTGTTAACAATGTATTGTTAATGTCTACACGGCTGACAGCTTTACCTGTTGTAGTTTGTTCAAGTTGTGCATTAACACTGTTTTTCTGCACTTTTACTTCGCTCGTCTCAGTTCTCTCATGCCGCCACAACCTGAGCTGCTTTTAGCAGGTGTGCCGTCAGCGCTGCTGCTCGGCAGAGATGAGGAATGATTGAAAGTCTTTTTTCCACTAAAACTTTGATGCGCATCATTTCAGTTTATTACGTCAACATAACAAAATATGTGATCGCAAAACAAGTCATTACATGCAAAATTTTAAATCATAACATGTACATTTCTATAGTCGCCAGTGGCGACCTCAGCAAAAACTTCACTCGCAATTTGTCGCAAATTAATATTTCCAGTCACGTTTTAGTCGCAGTCTGGAGCCCTGCATACTATCATACTACTCTTACTATTTCTGCAGAATCCAGTATGTATACTGTGCATAGTATGCACACTTTCTGTACGCATGGAATACCCGGATGACCTACTATATTTGCCAGAATATGCTTAATATAACTCAAGTACACTGAAATCAGTGCAGAAGCTGTGTTTGGAATGGCATACTACCATACAACTCCTACTATATTGCAGTATGCAATGTGTATACTGTGAATTGTATGTGAATTTTCTTTATGCATGGAATTCCCGGATTACCTGCTACATTTGCTGAAATCTGATGTATGCATCTGTAGACACTGCATGGGATACTGTTTCCCACAACGCAATGCGCTCCATGTGACGTTTCATCTTCAAATGCACGAGTGAACTGGAGGTGGGGGATAGTAATTATAAATGTAACACTTTTATATGTACCAATATACATGTTACTGTAAACTACAAACTAATGCTCTGTATCTAAAACAATATCATTAGTAGGACATAAATTGTAGGGTTACAAAGGGGTGGAAAATTTCTGGAAACTTTCCAAAAATCCCTGGAATATTCCAAAAAATCCTGGAAAGTTTCAAAACTTTCTGGAATATTTCCGAAATTTAATGGAAATTTTCCACCTTTTTCCGAATTTTGAATATTTGTAGAATTTAAAATAAAAATTAAATTTTAGGTGTGCGTCAGGCTGCCTTATCAGTGGCACACAAGATGCGATGACGATGTAAGTGCCGTTGCATTTTAAAGTTTTGCTTAGCTTATCCAGTTGAACCCACTAGATGCAGCGCTGCTACGTAGTTCAAGTCAAGTCAAGTCAAGTCTGCTTTATGGTGTAAACAAAGTCTAGAATGTTGTTTCCCCGAGTTGGAAAGTCTATGTGTTGGTGTATTTTTGGAAACACACTCTTTAAGTCTGCGTGGTTGAAATCCCCAGCCAAGATGAGAATCCCCAGCCAAGATATTTTGAAATTCATTCAAAATATATCGGGAAAAGAGAACATCAATGCGGAGATGTTGTTGTTTACGTCAAAACTGAAACCAAACCGTTCACACAAGCCGAACACATATTTATCGCATTTTCTAGAGGGATATCTATCACCGTTGCACTCGTGTCTCGCACAAGAGAGTTGCATGTTTAGAAAGCCATGTAAAATGTATGAAAGTTCAACTTTTAAAAAACATGTCTCAAGACTTTATGGTGGTTTTTCCCCCATCACACTGCATCTCATGTTTTTAAATGAAAAAGTATTTTTTGTGATTGGTTTTTGGTGTTTTGTATTAAATACATACATACATGATGCTGTTTTGTTACTAATTGTTTAAGTAACTTAATTATATATGGTTTATAAACATTATAACACAATAAACATTATGCACTTTTTTCAAAGATAGGCGTGTTATTTTATTGCTTTGAAGAAACGTGCATTAGTAATATTTTGCTCGATGCTTGTGGCCTCAGGAGAGAAGCCAAAAGCTTTTTCCCCCTAACTGAAATTATGCCTTTTAAATTTGAATATAATTAGAATATTGATAATATATATAAGTACAAAATTAGAATTTAGTTTTTCAGTCATTTTGACAGCCCTAGCGCTTTATACAGTACAGATTGTTTTAAAGATATTAAATAATTACAATATTGCAGTAATATATTATATAAATAAAAATAATATTTAAATTATGCAAAAATAATTCAATTCTGCTGTAAAGCTGCTCTAAATAGAAACGGCGTGTCTATTTACTCTAAGTACAAATAGCCCAATTTGTTGGCAGAGACTACAGTAATTCCACCCACCAATGCCTTGCTCCGATAAACAGCACTGCAAAAGACGCCTGTTTATCTGCAGCATCAGCAGCTCAGTGAGTAAAACACAAAGTAGGCCTAATTAACGCGATCGACCCGTGTTCGAATACGCCTTTTGCCAAACTCTTTCTTCTCATTTTCCCATCACATATCAGATCGGAAAGGAAATATTTGAAAATTAGAAATTAAACACCTCATTAATAATACGTTGTTATTGGGTATGGTTAGCGATAAGTGTAGGGCTTTAATGTCCCAATAATTTAATAATATTAATAAATATGATCATTTACTCTCAATATGTTATTACATACTGTTTTATAATGTACTACAGTACTGAAGTATAAATATCTGTCACCTAACTAACACTTAGGCCCAATTCCAATCCCAATTCTACCCCTTAGCCCTTCCCCTTTCCTGTCTCGATTCTCTTTTGGTCGGAGGGGTAGGGGTAGGTGAAGGGCCAGACAGCCCTTCAAATGAAGATTTTTCAGGACCACACTTCAAACGAAGGGGTATGAATTATCTCAGCGTAAACCGGCTTCAGGGGCAACATGGCTGCCCGAGCGAACAAAAAGACACATAAATGTAAGCATTTTTGGCATTAATAAAGATTTTAACGAAAAGTAATCATTTGTTTTATGTTACATTCAATCGTGAGTTCATATTTACGGTCATGTTACTCAAAGAAATGTTTGCAAAAAATCGCTAATATTTGCTAACGTCATATCATTATAGACTGCACAATAGTGCCACAACATATTTTCATGTCTGATCAGGGCGATAACCACCGTAGACATTGAGGGGGGATAGTTCCCCCAATAATTAGAAATCGCTAAACCCTTCTCTCTAATATTGCCAATTCGAGAGAGAGAGAGAGAGAGAGAGAGAGAGAGAGAGAGAGATGAAAGTTGCGTGTATGAGCGTCTGTACGTTTCTCTTTTTAGAGTGAGTTTACTTAAAAAACAGCGTTTTTCCTCTAGTTGCTGGAAAATATAATGTAGCAATTCAGCATTTAAACTGTTATTAATAAAAGTCGTGGGGCAGCGTTGACAAGTTTATTTTCTCCTGAATGTGTGAGCTGCGCGATCTCCGATATATATGTGTGTGTGTGTGTGTCAGTAAGCAGCACATTACTATAGAACGGTAATTACAGCCTCTATGCACACAAGTATAGGTGTGTGTATTGTAGGAGCTAGACGACGTATGATGACATGTGACAGCATAGTAGTGGTGTTCCAATTCTTAGGGGAATATTTTCACCCCTACCCCTTGACACTCTGTTTCAAGGGACAAGGGGAAGGGGTAGGCGGAGGGGTAGGGGAAGGGGAAGGGGTATAAAATAGAATTGGGATTGGGCCTTAGCCTATTGCTAAAGAAAACACTGCTATTTTAGTGTAAACAGAATTTATCATTATTTGCACTTAGTGTAACTAGAATATATCACTTTTTCCACTTAGTGTAACTGCCAAAAATAAAATAATATCATTGATCAGTTAAAGACAGCTCAGTGTTGATTCAGTTCTATTCAATTTGTAAAGTTAATTAATTATGAAATTAGTTCCATTGGGCAATATGGCATTGTTTACTAGTCTGAACACTTATTAACAAGCCTTTGTAAAAATAATGGTTAGCACATTTATTTGTATGCGTGGCCAGTGAACTTGACTTGGCGCGACTGGCAAGCTTACCATCTGGGCGGCCTGGTTCTGAGCATCCGGCGGGCTTGTCATCGACGAGGCCAGCGGGCTGGAGATAGCCCCGGCTGACGGGCTTCAACATAGGAAACACCTGGGAACAAAGAATTCAAAACACGAGACAGAGAAACTGGAAGACGGAGCACATAGGGAGCAAAGACACACACAAAACCTGGGCCAGAGTCTGACATAAGGTAACAGCCTCGACAGCTGTGCTGAATTAATGTTCAGTGGTTGTCATGCAACAACATGCATACTACTCTGAAACATTTTGTTGCATATTGTATACTGTTTCATACACTATTCTTAAAAAAAATAGTAGGCAGTATGCACTGTGTACTGGGCAGTAAACAGTAAGCAGTAAGCTAGTGTGCCATTTCAAACACAGCCATAGAAACGCTTGAACTGATTAAACATGAAGACAATAAACACACGACTTTGACAATATGTGGTTTATCTGTGTTCTTCAAGCCATCTTGGGTATTTTCATTATAATAAAGTAAATTTATAATCCATTGCTAAACAACATAGCCTTTATTACAATATATAATATATTTTCTGCCTCATTCTGTGATAAGAAGCCACATCTGATCAGAAAATTAAGTTATTTCAAACACTCGACAGATGTTGTGGAGTAAAATCATGTTATTAAATGTTCTCTTTTGTTGGACAAAAGATTTATGCACGTTATAAGCGACTCAAACTCACAGCGCTTGCAGAGATCGAGCAGCATTTACTACTGACGCTGTGCAGATATTTTTTTTAAATCACAGCCTTTGCGATTAAATAATCGCATCAAGCCAAATCACGATTTTGGTTCAATTTCAATTAGTCATTCAGCCCTAATTGATACTATAGAAGAATACTGTGTTCTCCCACCTTTAATAGTTCTCGTCTCTCTACTGAATATCCTCTGATCAGATCAGTTAAACATCTAGTAACCAACTAGTAAAGATCTTTAAGAACAACTTTTTTTTTTATTTGCTTTTAGAACAAGACAAAGTAGGACATACAGCAACAATTCATTAAGCAACTAGCAACTATTCATCTTTAACTACAGTACATTCTAGTTTTTCCAGTTTAGAGCTTAATTTTTAGAGTCTATATTCACCTCAACACAACCTGTTCAGGTTTAAATGTCAATGTTTTGCACATAACTACGACGAGGACTGAAGCATATTTGTTCTTTGCTGGTACCAAAAAACAAGGAATAGCAAACTATCATTTAAGAAAATCCAGAATAAGTAGCAAAAGCAAAACAAATGCAATGGATTACTAAAGAATAATGTAATCGTTACTGTTATATTCATTTATAACTGAAATGGTTTACACTATACCTATTGTTTCAACCTTCGGATGCATAAGTTCCACAATATAATGAAACTGAGTTTAGAGCAGTTTAGAATTAACAGCCAATATACACATCTTCTCTTCTTACGAAACTGCATGCTACATTTAATTTAATAAAATACCATGCATATTCTTTATTATCTGACATCTTGATGTTAATATATTGCTGTAAATTCTAAACCTCATAGGTGCCCAGGACGAGGTAGTAGAAGGTAATACAGTCTATGCTGAAGTTGAGGTAAGCTTCAAATTACTGTTCATCATTAAGCTCGCAGACATCATTGATGTCATGTGGTACAGTTCTATTTATTCATGTGACTTAAAAAATACAGACAAATCAGAGGCTCCAAAAATGTTTAAAACATATATCTGCCTTTTATCTTTGTCAACATTGTAATGCAAAATTATCACCACATCACCGAAACAAGAGGCATAACTACATTATCTAACTGAAAGCAATATTTGACTTTGCATAGCAGAAAGCATTTAGACATTTCAGTTATAAACAGAAGAGATTACTGCTGCTTATTTTATAATTAAACGTTCTCAAGAAAACACTGATATGCCCAATCCTGAACAAATCCGTCTGCAACTAAAACAATTATCTGAATAGATTAAAATGTACTTTTTGTCACCAGCAAAGATGATCAATTTGTTTATGTTACTAATGTGATAAGAGTCATGCAGGTTCACAGTGAAAATAATTAATATAATAGTTGTAAAAAAAACAAACAAAAAAAATAAAGTAGCACAATGTAGCGTTTCGAATTATAAAAACAAAGTAGGTAATAAAAATGACTTTAGTAAAAAGTCATTGTTGATTAATTCAGCAGATGTTTAATAATGAAGCATGCACAGCTTGTTCGTGAGGCCTTTGTTTAAAAAAAAGAAAAGAAAGTATATCCACACACTAACTATTACTCCTTGATAGAACATTATACTGTACATTTTTTGTTTAAAAATTTCAGGCTCAAGAAATGCAGAATCTCAACAGTGACAGCCATACATATGATATTCCAGACCGGGTGAGAATAATCTAAAACAAATGAACAGGCTATGATTTTATAAAATGCTTGTTGTATATACTATTTTATAAACATGAATGTTTTATTAAATTGTTTAGTTTAGTACTTGTTCAGCTAACCATAATTGTTCAGGAATGCATTTTAAATATACTATTTTTATATTCCATTAGGTTAAAGCACAGACACAAAAGGAAACTGGAGATAATCTACCCAACACAACCTACAGCAGAGTAGGACAACACCAAAAAATCGTCTCTGCTACAATTTATTCCGAGGTGTACAAACAACCAAACAAAAAACCACCCGCTGATGATGCTTAAAATAAAACTGTGGCTAATTGTCACATGGGGAAGCTGTCACAAGGCTTGATCTCAAAATGGCATCCCACTCTTACTATCTCAGCCTTATCTTTATATGGTAGAAATAATGAGAACAGTATACTAGTATGCTATTCTGAAATTAAGCCAAAGCCGTCCAATTAAGGTATGCTTTCTCTAGCAGCGGCTGAGTATATTGGATTCAAGCATCCAGATCCAAATGGTCTTACTTTTTTCTTCTCTTTTTTTTTTTATGAATGTGAATTATACCCTAAATTGGATTTTCCACACATAACCTTATAATTTTCAGAAATAATCCAACAGTGAATTAACTGGAGTTTACTGTGACAACTAACCCCACATGAGAATTCAGTATAGTTTAAATAGTTGGTGGATATATTTACCTCACTTCCCATGATCTCATGTTATATTTAACATTTCAATTCAAGTGGTATGAAGCCAGACCATCTAATGAAGCACAAAGGCAAAACTTATTATACCTACAGTTTAAAAGCCAAATCACAAGTCTTTTTCGTGCATTTTGACCACTAGGTGGTTGTATCTCATTTATTTATTACTTTATATCTTACTTAAATTGTACTTTTGTTGATTCTTGGATTAGTCCTGGAGATATCATTTCCTGAGATAACCTTTTAAGCAAACTCTTGCTCTCAACAATATGCTCAGCATTCTGTGGTGAAGATTACTGAGATGGGACCCAACTTGTACTATTTTCCTGATGAACATGACTGTAGATCCATCAAAATGCAAGTGTGCAACTCTAAATGAACCAGGTTTTTCATGACTGTCCAAGAATAAATACAAAAGTAGAATTTACATATGATAACAAATAATGAACAAATTAGCCTACACAGGTGTAATATGAGATAAAACAAACAACAGTAGTCCATGTACAGTATAAAAGCACACACAAACAAAACATGCCAAAAACAAAAAGTAGAAGCTATTATGTCAGGAGTAGGTTCATTGCTGATTTCAGATATATACCCAGGTCTAAACGTCATATAAAAGTGTGTTCAGGTGACCTTACCTTCTGAAGCGATGTCGTTCTTTTGAGTGGGAGCTTTTCTATTATTGGAATTAACTATTCAGAAGGATTTTTTCCCTCCATACATGGCAGCAATAGTCGATGAGAGTGAAATGATTTGGGACTGAAGCGAAAGTTTGGTTGATAAGTCACTTTAATAGCCGAATAGAAGAAATATTACAAATAATTGCACTTGAAATGTTGGCTATTTATGACTTGATTGTTTGACACTGATCAACATAAAATATGGTTGTTTTAAATATAATTTTATTATGAACATTTTATATTTGAATTAAGCCACACACAATTTTTAAATAAACAGCAGTAGTCTATCTGCTTAAATATGGCTTCAATGCATGTTTTTATGTAATTCGCCTTATTTTGCAGTAAGTAGGCCTAAACTATTTTCAGCTATTGTTCGAGAATAGGAAAGTGAAGTAAACGGTAAAACTATGTGCACTATAAACCAGTGTTTATAATTATAATTAAAACAATATATATGTTTCTCATTCAGTTAAACATTTATTCATTTTTAATCTTATTCAAATAGCACTTTTGTTGATTCTTGGCTTAGACTCCTGGCTTAGTCAGGAGATATCTTTACCTGAGATAACCTTTTAAACAAAGTCTGGCTCTGAACACTGGATATGCTCAACATTCTCAGGTGAAGTTTAAATATAATTGAGATGGGACCAAATTGTAGGATACTATTTCCCTAAAGAATATAGATCTGTCACAATGCATGTGCAGTGTGAAGGCATCTAAATGAACCAGTTTTTTTCAAGACCTGCCAAGAATAAACAACAGTGAAATTTAAATATGAAAACAAATAATGAACAAATTACACACAGGGTTAAACATTGAGACAAAACAACAGTATTAGACTGCACATCCACATTCCAAGTACAGTAAATTCCCTGTTGAAAAAAAACAGGGAATTTATAATATATAAATTAATTGATAATGGCTCTACCCTGTTGAAAAAAAACCCAGCATATGCTGGCTAGGTATGTTTTGAAGCATGGCTGCTGGTTTGAGCTGGTTTAAGCTGGTCATGTGCTGGTCCTAAGCTGGTTCTGGGCAGGAGCTAGTTGCTTAGAAAACATACCTAACCAGCATATGCTGTTTTTTTTTCAACAGGGTAGAGCCATTATCGAGCCAACAGAACATGGACTCTTTGAAACATTTCCGTTTTATAGCTGATGAAATTATAGTGAAGCGAGAGTTTGTTTGATAAGTCACTTTAATAGCCGAATAGCATAAATATTACAAATAAAATGCACTGGAACTTGATTCTTTGACAGTTATCAACATAAACTAAATATTGTTGATTTTTGAATAGAATTTTATTGTGAAATGTTCATATTTTATTTAAGTTATTCACACAGTTTTTAGTTTACAACGTATTTACTTAAATATGGCTTTTGTTAATGCTTTGAAGTAGCCTATGTAATCCACCTTATTTTGCAAGTGAACTTTCTTTGAATGTGCAAGACTTCCGGCTCAAGTGTTGTAAACTGTTAACATTTTGCAATACAATCCAATGTGTTTGTGACAATACATTAAAATAATATGAGGAAAAAATACCAGTTTGCAATATCAAACAGCTTCATGGGCTGTAGCCGATGACACCGGAAGCCTTGCACATTAATTATGTAATGAAAAGCTGAATCTTTTTTAACTGGTTCTTCGAAACGAACTGTTCATGTCATGAAAAGGAGTAGTTGTACTTTTCATGGGTGATTTTTAGAAGTCTACTTGTTTATTGGAATAATAAACTCTGACTTAGGAGAGAACCACTGATCCTTTTTTTTATTTAACAAAATTGTCACAGATAGCCTAAAATAAAAATGTGTCATGTATAGTCTATAGCACGTTTTAAAACCAGTATTTCTAAAATACTTTGCAGAGAACATAAGCTACACACTGTATGCTCGCAACAAGACACAAGCGATTAAAAATAATGTTTAATCCGTTTATATTCAATTTATAGAGTAATGACCTCCAATAAATTGTAAAGCGTAAGCTGTTTATCCTAATGTGCTGGTATTATTATGACCTATTTTATATAACTGTTAAAATAATGTATTTTTTGCATTAGATACTGCACATTCAAAACATGTAGACTTAAAATTGCAACATGGTAACAATTTTTGTTTTTGTTTTTTTGTGAACTGTTTTTATTCATTTTAAATGTGTGTTTGTATATATGTTTTTGGCTTTTTCATGAATTCAAAAGACTAGTTCTGTGTCATATGTGGGTTTCATCTGCTGTCTTTATTAATAAAACTGTGCAATTAAATTAAAATCTTCTCTGATTAATTTTAAATGTGATTTTTGCCACTGGAAACCATGACTTAATGTGCAAACCAAGTTTAACTTCATAGAAAACAAATCTGGAACCAGTCATGAGTCAGAGGATCTATAGCTATAACATTTAACTGCTTATAAGTAATGTGAAAATATTTAGGTCTGATATCATTGTTGTGAATGAACACTGAAGCTGCTTACTGTTATGTAGTGTTTTCATTATAAGCATATTCATAAACTGTGCTGAATAAGTTATGATTTTGAAGCTTTGTACATGTGTGCATTTGGGGTCCTTAACCAGTGGAGGTTAATTTGAGACGTGACTGTACAAGCAGGATGTGGGTATGGTGTTAAAGAAGTGAGACGGGGTGAACAGTGAAGTGGAACACTACGTACAGACCCTGTGGAACAAAAACATGTTCATTTACCTAGTACAATGTAACAGTAATTTCATTTTGTTTGACTCTGTTATGTAGTTCTTGGCCATTTTTGACTTTGTGATTCTTTAGGATAGATTTTTACACGAGCTGAAAGGACAAGTTTTAGCCAAAAGGTATATTTACGCTTTGCCTACAGCCTCTTATGCTCATGATTAGTCACTGGCCTAGTGAAGCGGAAGTGAGTGTCTGACTAGCTGTGCTTCTCACATGTTAAACTTCCTTCACTGAAACACCCACAGAGAAGCGGACATTTTTGTTTGCTAAGATGGCGTTTAGGCTGCTCCTGTCCTGTGTTCTTCTTACGTCAGGTACAAAATCCAATCATTATACTATTCTAAATAAGTCTTTGATTCATGATTTCCTCTGGTGACAAATCACTAATCTGAAGGGCATTTTAAAAATTCTGTACAAGTCTTTTTATGTCATATTAATCAAATCTTTTTGGAATTGTTTTGGTTTCACTTCAAAAATATTTCACTGAAATGTTGCCAGGATTTTACGAGATTTAACTGATTTGTTAATACATACTGTATTCATAAATATGATCACACCAGATCTCACTGAATTGTTTGATTCAACAATGATGGAATTAACATTAGCCCTTGTAATTGTGTAATCTGATGTCACCATTATTATTGTGGTTAGTGTTACCGTTAGTTGGGAATTTGGACTTTTTTGGTCTTGATCTTGGCTGTGTTCTTGTGTTCTTTACTGAGAGAAACAACTTGATAGAAACAGCTTGTGTCAGCTGTATGATTACTGTCCATGAAAACAGCAAGCAAACAGCTACTCTTTGTATTTTAATAAAAGGTTATTTTCTCTCTCCTCAGGGTTCAGTGCTGAGATCTCTGTGTTTGTTCAGACGGGAGATTCTGTTCAACTGGATATACAGACACAAGAACTACCAGAGTTTGATGATTTATCCTGGAAAAAAAATAAATTAGAGAATATAGTTAAATATACAAGTGAATCTAAAAAAGAAAAACGTTACCCTTCCTACAAGGACAGAATGGATTTCAATAATAAAACCTTCTCTCTAACACTGAGGAACACGCAGAAGACAGACAGTGGACTCTACACAGCAGTAGCAGCTGCAGAATCAGACAACAATATTGTTACATACAGAGTATCTGTTATAGGTGAGCGTGATGTGAAGTGCTTAGTCTGTGATGTAACTGCATATAATGTTAATTATATTCAGTTTACATTTGAAATCTGTATCTTTTATCTGAAAACCTTTATTTGAAAACAATATAAACGGGTGCACATACGTTTTAAGGTCTGGTTCTCATGAGAGCACCTGGAGATTTGGTAGGAGAGAGTGGGGACGGTTGCAACAAGGGGCAGTTGCAACATGGCTTATTTCTTCAATCAGGAAAGAGCAGTGATGATATTCATACTGCACATGCTTAGTTAGCCCCTCTAACTAAGAACAACAAAATCAGCCACATGTGACCATTCCTTCTACAAAAAATGTTAATGATCAGATTTTTTGTCATACTAAATTGTTTGCGTGAAGCATAGTAAAAACATATAATTTTAATCTGTGTTTTCTTAGCTTCTAATAGCTAGCATGTGTCAAAGGTATTGTGTCAAGCTAATATACCAAGTTTTATCACAGCTGTCATGTTGCAACTGTTTAAAAACTGTTATATTTAAAAAGCTTACAACTCACCATACTCTGACTCGATTACTATTCCTGAGGTAAAACACACCCTCCTCATTACCCCATGGATAAAGAAATGTAGAAATAAATAAATGGGGAAATAAATAAATATAAAAATAAATACGTAAAGAAATACAGTACATAAATGTGGAAACAAATAAATGTAGATTAGGCAGATATATAAATTATAAATAAAAGAAAATAAATATAATATTAGATATATAAATAAAATAAAAAATAAAGAAATAAATGTGGAAGAAATAAATATATACGTAAGTAAGGAAATAAAAGTATAAATAATTATTTATTTTTTACTTTTCTTTGTATATTTATATATTTATTTTATTAATTTTGCATTTTACATTTCTTTGTATATTTATGAATTTATTTATTTCTAATTTTGTCAGGTTTGGCATTCCATAGTGTACCACTTATGTGCACCCCTGAATATAAATTTGTAAAGCACAACAAAATGCTGTTACCTAAGGATTTTTACAAACTTTTTGTTTGTTGATTTTTTATAATGACTTCAAATCCTGATGCACATATTTTAATATATAACAAAATTACTAATGTTCATTTCAGGAAGTCTGAACAAAATAGTATGAATAAATTATGTTTGGTCCTGGTTTACTGAAGTTTTAAACTGGCAAATTCTAGCATGTCTGAAATTGTGAATGTGGCCTTGTGTGTGTGTGTGTGTGTTTCAGATGCAGTGGAAGCTCCGGTCCTGACTGTAAACTCAAACTCATTCAGTCCTGACCCCATAACAAAATTACTAATGTTCATTTCAGGAAGTCTGAACAAAATAGTATGAATAAATTATGTTTGGTCCTGGTTTACTGAAGTTTTAAACTGGCAAATTCTAGCATGTCTGAAATTGTGAATGTGGCCTTGTGTGTGTGTGTGTGTTTCAGATGCAGTGGAAGCTCCGGTCCTGACTGTAA
Source organism: Sinocyclocheilus anshuiensis (assembly GCF_001515605.1). Taxonomy (NCBI): domain Eukaryota; kingdom Metazoa; phylum Chordata; class Actinopteri; order Cypriniformes; family Cyprinidae; genus Sinocyclocheilus; species Sinocyclocheilus anshuiensis. The sequence continues at coordinate 10,861 of NW_015558706.1, read as the reverse complement.
ACTCAAACTCATCCAGTCCTGACCCCTGTAACTCTACATGTAATGGAAGTAACATTATCATCAGCGTCATCTATGATAGTAGCAGCTGTTCTCCAGAGGAAGTGACATCATCTGATAAATACATTCTAAGACTGAGCTGCATTGGTGACTCCATCATGTGTAACTACAGCAACCCAGTGAGCTGGAAGACTGACTCAAAGAAGGTTAATGAACTCTGCACTGCTAAAACAGGTACATATTGTATCCACTCTGACCTGTAAATACACTTACAGATTAAGAAACAGAAAATCGATGAGACTGATTTTAAAATACTTAAATACTGTATGATGTGCCACTCTTCATTTTAAATGCCAAACACTGGACTGAAATTCCTGTTAATATAAACCTCTGACTGTGAAAAGTGGAGATATTTGTTCTTATCTTTCATGCCTATAAACGGAAAAACATGAAGAAGCACCTGCGTTTCCCCCTTGGGTCATTTTTATTTGTCTAATCACATTGGCATTGGCGGCAGTGATCGGCTTCTGTATTTACAAGAGGAAAAAAGGTACAGAGCATCCTACAATTATTTTGTTTCAATAACACTTATAGCAGTCTTTCATATTGATTGCTAGTGAACCATCTAAGAGTAGGCTATTTCTCTATCTGAAATGAAAAGACATGCATCAAATGTCTCACAAATTTATGGATAAAATATTAGTCTGATATTTGTGCTGTGCTTATGAACTCATGTCACATCCATTAAAAACATTTAGTCAGTGAGAAAACCCAACAGTCAAACAGTCTTTACACAAAGTTTGACATTCCAATGTAATTCTACAGAGATTTTTCCAAGAGCATATGACTGCAGTTTAAAATAACCTCACTTCCCAAATTTATTTTTACAGATAGATCAGTTTTTAAAGTGCTTTCAATGTAAACAATGTGTTTTTGTAAACACGTTTTTTTGTTTGTTTGTTTTTTCAGTTTTTCACCATTGTATTTGCATGTTTGCTGTCACTATTTAATTTTAAATGGTCCTGTAGTGTGGCATTGCATAATTAATTTTTAGAAATAAAAATATTCCATGTAATCTCCCAATTAACATGATATCACAAAAACTACATGCACAGTAGTTATAGCACAATGCTGTTTAAAACCGATTGAGGTGAAGTCGAACATTCCACAACACAAGACCTGCCAACTTCCTATTCATTTTCATTTTAACTACCTACAAATTTGACACTTCTGCTTTTAAACTGTATGACACACTTTTTTTCTAAGCTTCCATTAGAAGTGTGTTAACAAATTATTGCCACAGATGCTGATCAATTCTTAAAAGTGTTGTAGAGCAAAAAGTTATATCTGTTCTATGCCTATACACTGAAAATTGTCTTGAATATTGATGTTCTGTTTTAAACATCATAGGCACCCAGAAGAATGAACAAACAATCTACGCAGAAGTTGACGTAAGTGTTATACTACTATTCTTCATTAACCACAGACTATCTGTTATCTTTTAAAACAAGTATGCAACATGTTTTGTATCTCAGTTTTTGATAATAAAATCCTTCACTCCCATAAAAAAAGTAGAAGCTGTCACTGGGGCGGTAGCCTTTCAAAAGATACTATATTTACTATTTAGGTACTAATAAGTACCTTTAAGGATATAGTCAAGTCAAGTCACCTTTATTTATATAGCGCTTTATACAATAAAGATTGTGTCAAAGCAGCTTTACAGTGTTAAAAAGGAAAAATGTGTACTGATAATGCAAGAACACCATGCAGTTTATCAGTTAAAGTCAGTTCATTGTTGATTCAGTGATGTCATCGTCCAGCTCAGTTCAGCTCTCTTCCAATAGTCTCTGTGCAGTCAAGTCAACTATGTTGCCAGAAATTGTGTCCCCAACTAAGTAAGCCAAAGACGGCAGTGGCAAGGAACCAAAACTCCATCAGTGACAGAAATGGAGAAAAAAACCTTGAGACAAACCAGGCTCAGTCAGGGGCCAGTTCTCCTCTGGCCAGATGAAACCAGCATGATGTGGTTTTATATGCATCCTTTAGGGGTAAATAAGGTACAAAGGTGTTCCCAGTGACTGCTTTGTACCTTTTTTCTGAAAGTGTAGCATCTGAGAGTGTAAACTTTTAGTGTCTGCGTTAATTTATTAATTCATTGTTATTTCTTCATGGTTATTTACTGTCACATGACCACAGGTGATCATTTCCATCAGAGATGGTCTTACTATAGGGAGATGAGAGGGTCTGTATTACTTACTATTGGAGAAAGTGTAATGGTCAACTTGGATCACGTGTGCCTTAATAACAATCACATTACAGCCTTGACGTCATTGAATTTCAAGTCAGAGTTGTGCGACACTCAATCGCCGTTTACGGATACCATAGGAATGAATGAGAAGTGCTGTAAGCTGTATCCCACCTGTTGCAAAAAGTCAGTGACTTCTCTCGTAGAACGGCATTTTTTTTGGTGTAAACTCTAAAAATAGTTCAATCCAAAAGTATTGCTTAGTGTAAAACATGTTGGAGATTAGCCGATAGGCTGTCGATTCATTAAATGATAAGCTGTTTCCCCTAAAAAGCTGTTTATTCAGCGTAGTGAAGCCTCTCCTCCATTGACATCCATTAAAAAAAACGACTTCTCTCGATTCCCACGCACTGGCAAACCGGAAACGTTAGCATTAGCCGTTACGCTTTTTCGGCTAAAGGTTGCAGGCTTGCCTTCTAGTGGCTTTGACTTCCATTCCCTTTATTATTTCCTATAGTGGATTATTTGGTATGAAGGAAAGGAGTAGCGGAAGTCAACTTTCTGTATTGCATTGGTTTGAATGCTGCATGTGTTCAGTGCCTCATTTGCCTTATCAAGTAAACTGAAAGGAAGCTAAAAATTATCAGTCTTCTATTTAGTGAAAATGAAGACCAATTGCTATACTTAGCCTCTATGTGGTGGTTGTTGGACGAGTGGAGTACTCACCACTCATTTCAGCCAAACCAGCAGTCTGACATCTTGATTGGATTGTGTCCACAGGAGAACATCAAGCCACAAAAGTCACTGGAGATGTTGGAGAAATCAGATAATCCTCAGACAGTGTATGATACTGCAAGAGATTCAGGACAAACTGATGTTACCAACCACACCACACCCAACGACGACCCTATGAATCAGGTGAAGATTAAACAATCACTCTAATCGCACTCAGTTACAATTCATTTAAAATTAACTGATGGTTAATTTGGATTAAATGTCTTAATTTGGAATAAAGGTGAAGACAAGCTTAAGTGAACAACATTAAAATGATAAAGTTATTATATTTGTGGCTTAATGTTTAGGAAACAACCTGCCAGTTTGCAACCTGCAGTTGTTTAAATTATTTGTTGGGGAAAATGTTTTAAATGAACTGCAGTTGATTTTGTTGTTCTTTATTTCAGAGGTCATCACTCACAGAGAAGAGCAAGCCAGATGCACCAGTCACTATCTACTGTGCTATTCAGCAGCAACCAAAACCCCCCAAAACTGAAACTGATCACACCATTTATGCTGCGGTCAATAAACCATCAGCCGGATATGAATCTGCACATCCACAATCAGAATAAAAGTGAACTTTTAACGAAGCTGAACCCTTAATACAGGACATCATGTGTTCAGGAAGGCATTGTTATTCTCAGTGTAAATAAGCAGCATATTTGTGATATGTAATGTGCTGTTGATTTGTAGTTGATTTAGGGTGTTTAAAATATTTGTATATGCAAATTTTGTCTTTTTTAAAGCAGCAGTGAATGTATTTTTTATTGTAAAATTGTTGTACATGTGGCTCAAACAGAAATGCGAAATCTCATGTGGTTTCTGTAGATTTCTGTTGGAGATTCCTCATCGCCTTTGTAGGCAACACCTGAAAACCACTTCCTGGAAAGTATTTTGAAGGGTCGCAGGGGGCGTTCATTTGCCCATTCGCCCCCATCCCTCTGAAAAACACAGTTTAGTATACAGAAAGTAATGAGTATGTAATCAAAAATGTACTGTACAAAACCACTTTGCACTAAAGAAAGTAAAAATGATTGGACTCAAGTGCATGGATGTCAGTAACTGAACAGGCATCTGTGTACTGTATCCAGTGTAGACAGCTTCAGTGATCATAATGGGTTCTGTTTGCTTTTGATGTGACACTCACGTCTGGTGTAAACAGGCCATTAAGGGCTGGTCACACTACTTTGTTTTATATTTACTTCCATTCATACGGATTTGAATTCAGGAGACAGGAAACACAATCTCATGTCAAATTTGATGCGTTCCAAAGTTAAAATCTGGTGAACTCTGCCCTGCAAATTCATATCACGTGAAGATGTGCCTAGTCAAGTCTAGTGTGACTGCAGCTTTAAGCAACTAAACGCCAGAGGATGGGGCCTATGGTGCAATGATGTATAACTATTCTTCAATATCTTGCTCTGGAGGCAGTCATAGAAGCCTTTTCTTGTTAAATAAATGCTTTTTTGAAGAGGTGGACTTTTGGAAGAGGAAGCCATGAAACTTGGAGGATGTTTTAATGGTATCTCTTATATGTGAAAAGATCAAAGAATTTGATAAAAAAGTGATTTTTCATGTAATGAGCCCTTTACTTATGTTGTACTGTTTCTCACTTTGCTTTATATTTTTGTCTTCAATAATTCATTTATTGAATAGCTCTCTTTGTTCCATTTCTTATGGTTTTAGCCTGTCCTCATGTTTTGAACTTAAGTCAATAAACTTCTTGCAGCGTTTACCATTTTTATTATTATTTACTCATTTGTGCAGCTAGATGTAATGTAGCATTAATGTATGTCTTATCAAGTGTCTATTACAAAAAAAAAGAGTGCTGTATGCATTGCACATTTTTGTGCTCTTTTGATGAATAATTTCTATTGCACAAATGTATATGAACCATTACAACCCACCTATTTACAAACCCTCAGTTGTGTTGGCCTGTACAGTAAGAGTAGGAATGACTTGCATTGGTCAGGTGTTAAGATAAAGAGATGTAGCACTGGAGCTTCTGGTATAACTTATGTTGGAGGACTAAGTGTCAGACTAATATTCAGCTGTGTCCCAAATGCAGGACTTTAAGACCAGAACCAGTCCTATGTCTGGTCTTAAAGCAATGTAGTTCCCTTTCGATACTACACTCGTACTGCGTCTTGCTAGACGCATATGGGAAAAAGCCTTTTTTCTCCTGAACTGAAGCCTTTTTTTCATTCATGCAGTGAAACTGCACGGCCATTGGTTCGTGCAGTGTATTAAAAACGAACCAAAGGCTAGG
>NW_015558706.1:4747-5471 GCF_001515605.1 Sinocyclocheilus anshuiensis | reverse complement strand
AAGCCTGCCAAAGCCCGCCAGAATGGGCGGGGCATCTGGCTATATAAGCAGGCGTTCGCCACAGGATTCTCAGATTTCTTCTCTATCAGCGATGACTCTACGCTCATCGCTGTTCCTGAAAGCCTGCTCACCGTTGACACGCCTCGCAGCTGGATTGAGACCTCCCTGCTCGGCTGGATCAAGCTGAACCAGCGACCCTCTGCTCGGCTGATTCGCCGCTTCTCCGCCGCCTTCAGCGTCGCAGCAACAGCGGTCCCAGCTTATCCCCTGCCGCCATCTGGCGAGCCTAAAAGAGCTTATTTCTAAGAGGTAAGTTCTAAAACAGAAAAATTTCTAGCGATGTTGTTGCAAATGTCGCGCTGCGAGTGTGGCTCATGCAGGGAATCTTGCACGATGCAGAAGGGCAGTGAGTGCGTCACCTGTCTGGGCAGCCCCCACGCAGAGACTGCTCACTCACTTTGACGGAATGCTCTCGTTGAAAGCATGAGTCTCGCCCTCCACTCGCGGACCGCCTTCACTGAAGGCAGCCCCGCTCTCCCGTTTCTCCTCTCTCAGCGAGCCTCAGAGAGGGAAACAGCGGAGTCAGGGAATAAGCAACCGGGTTGACCGATCTCATGCCGGCACTGTGCCTGCGTGCTCTCTCTCCCTGTTGCACTCGGATCCGCCGCAGAAGGGCAGTGAGCTACGCGCTTACTGAGACAGAATGCTCACTCAGAGCATGAGT
>NW_015558706.1:3819-4425 GCF_001515605.1 Sinocyclocheilus anshuiensis | reverse complement strand
TCATGCCGGCACTGTGCCTGCGTGCTCTCTCTCCGTTGCACTCGGATCCGCGGCAGAAGGGCAGTGAGCTACGCGCTTACTAAGACAGAATGCTCACTCGAGCATGAGTCTCGCTTTTCTCCACTCGTGGACCGCCTTTCACTATACAGCCCCGCTCTCACATTTCTCCTCTCTCAGCAAGCCTCGGAGAGAGAAACGGCGAAGCCTGGGAACTAAGCAACCGGGTCTGAGCGCTCTCATGCCGACACAGAGCCTGCGTACTCGCTGTCCCCGCTGCGCTTCGATCCGTGTCTCACACGTAAGGATCAGCGTCCCACTTTACATCGAGCGGCTCTATCCTCCTAAGTAGATCGGAGCAGATGCTGCCACTGGCAGCTTCGAATTGTGTGTGTCACTATGACTGCGCTCACAGACACGGGCTGCTGTTACCACGAAAGCAGTCTGCCCCTGTTCGTTCGCGGAAGGCGGCCCCGCCTCCCCGCTCATGTTTTTCTCCTCCCAGTTACCTCGGCGGAAGCAACGGCGAGCTCGCGGGTTGAGCGATCAGGCAGAGCAATTTCATGCTGACACACATCAGTCGTGCTTAATCTGCCAGTGTGTGTTAAA
>NW_015558706.1:2511-3758 GCF_001515605.1 Sinocyclocheilus anshuiensis | reverse complement strand
ACTTCCTTTTTAGTGAGGTCAGTCAGCGGGCTGGTAAGGTCCGAATAATTAGGTATAAACCTTCTATAATATCCTGCCAGCCCCAGGAACTGCCTCACCTCCTTTTTGGTCTTGGGCCTCGGACAGGTCGCAATTGCCGCCGTCTTACTAATTTGGGGACGCACCTGTCCATGACCCAAGTGGAAGCCCAGATACCTGACCTCCACCCGCCCAACCGCACACTTCTTCGGGTTGGCCGTCAGCCCGGCCCCTCTCAGAGCTCGTAGGACAGCCCGCAGATGCGCCATATGCCGCTGCCAGTCCTGACTGTAAATAATGATGTCATCTAGATAGGCAGCGGCATAGGCGGCATGCGGCCGGAGGATTCTGTCCATGAGCCGCTGAAAAGTGGCCGGTGCCCCGAACAACCCGAAAGGAAGGGTAACAAATTGGTGTAATCCAAACGGCGTCGTGAAGGCTGTCTTTTCTTTGGATAAGGGTGATAAGGGGATCTGCCAATATCCCTTGGTTAAGTCCAGTGTCGAATAAAAGCGAGCTGCGCCCAGCCGATCCAGCAACTCGTCAACCCGCGGCATTGGATAGGCGTCGAATTTCGTCTCAATATGGTGCTGGATGAGATTCGTTCGACCTGGCAGGGGTGAGAACACGTCTGCAAACTCGGCTTGCAATCTTGCTACATCAGTGAGCTGGGAGGGCGAGAGGTGATCCCCCCCTGGGGCCAGAGCGAGGGATTGGATCTTATTGGTCACCTCTGGCCCGAGATCTTCCTCTCCACTCACTGCCGTCGCCAGCATCACCGGTTCCACCTCGCTCCACTTTTTAAGGAGGTTAAGATGGTAAATTTGACGTGCCCCACTCCTGTCCGATCGAATTACCTCATAATTAAGATCTCCCACCCGCCGTGTGACCTCAAAGGGTCCTTGCCACTTGGCGAGTAATTTAGAGCTAGAGGTAGGGAGTAATACAAGCACTTTATCTCCCGGTGCAAAATTGCGTACTCTGGTTCCCCGATTATACAGCCGGCTCTGCTTGTTTTGGGCCTGTAACAAATTCTCCATAGAGAGCTGCCCCAATGTGTGGAATTTTGTTCTCAGGTCCAGCACATGCTGAATTTCGTTTTTGCTATCCGAAGGTCCCTCCTCCCAAGCCTCTCTCAGGACGTCCAAAACCCCGCGGGGCTGGCGCCCAAAAAGGAGCTCAAAGGGGGAAAACCCTGTGGAGGCTTGCGGGACTTCGCGCACAGCGAA
>NW_015558706.1:656-2127 GCF_001515605.1 Sinocyclocheilus anshuiensis | reverse complement strand
ATCCACGAGGACTAATGCAAAGCGATGGCCCCGTGCCGACCGTTCTAATGGCCCGATGAGGTCCATACCAATTCTCTCGAAGGGGACCTGCATAAGCGGAAGAGGGCGCAACGGCGCTTTTGGGGAGGCCGGGGGATTCACTAAATGACATTCACGACAAGCCCCGCACCACCTGCGCACATTATCGTGAATGCCCGGCCAAAAGAATCGGGCCATTAACCGGTTCAAAGTTGCTGCCTGTCCCAAATGTCCTGCCATAGGATTACAATGAGCCGCCTGGAAAAGCATTTCCCGACGGCTTTTAGGAACTAACAACTGGGTTGTATCCTGTTTTGTCTGAGCGTCTTGGGTCACTCGATACAACGTATCTTTTAAAATAGAAAAATAGGGATAAGAAGGGGGCCGTGCTGGCTGGAGGTGCTGTCCGTCGATGGAGCAGACCTGTTCAAACGCATTTTTGAGCGTCTCATCCCGAGACTGCTCCAGGGGAAAATCATCACGCTCCGGGAGGATTAGCCTCTCGGCAGCGCTCGGTTCCCCTGTCGCAGGCTCAGGCAGCCGCGGTACCGCCTCCCCTGCCTGCACGGCCGCCTCCCCTCCTTGCTTCTCCTTTTCCCAAGAGACATCCGCGGGCAGTCGCGGTTCCGCCTCCCCCATCTGCACGGCCGCCTCCCCTCCTTGCTTCTCCTTTTCCCAAGAGACATCCGCGCACAAATACCCCAATAAGTGATTAAAAGCTGGCCAATTGGTTCCCAGAATTAGCGGATGCCTGAGGTGCGGGTTAACTGCGACCTCCACGTTATGCTTTTGACCCCGGAACTGGATAGCTAGGAGCACTATAGGATACCTCACCACATCCCCGTGTACGCACCGCACCCGAACCACGCAGCTCTTATCCAATGCCGCCGGCTGAATTAGGCTTTGATGGATCGAGGTCTGGTTACATCCTGAATCCAACAGAGCCCAATAGGTACCCCCCTTAATACTCACAGGTACTTGGTACATGCCGGCTGGACCGGGGGCAGCCTGTGGGGTGTCCGGGACCCGGATCAGTGTCCTCACCTCCATCACCGGACACCGATCAATAAAGTGCCCTGGGTCCACGCAACGCCAACAGGCCGGCCCAGGCCTCCCCGCTGCCCTGGTGGCAGGAAGCGGATCAAGCAATTGGCCTGGAGAGAGCAGAGGAACGTTAACCCCCGAGGCGCTCGAGCTGGCCGGCCCCGCCCCCCTGGAGAGGGGCCTCAGTCCCGCGGACTCCGGCGCCGGACCGCCCCTCCACCGGGGCTGCGCTCGCGGTGGGAGATTCCCCCGGGACCTAGGGAGAGGGACAGGTTTAGAGGTAGCAGAGAGGGGGAGAGAGAGAGAGACAGAGGGCAGGGTTCCTCCCCCCTGGCACGCCACCATCTGGTCCTCCGCCAGTTGAATGGCCAGGTCCAGCGACACCGGCCGGTGGCACTGGACCCACTGC
>NW_015558706.1:0-143 GCF_001515605.1 Sinocyclocheilus anshuiensis | reverse complement strand
CCCCGCCCAACCCTCCCGGTCTATCCAGCTCCGGAACAGCTCGCGGTCCTCCTGCTGCGTCTGGACAAGGGCCCGGAATCGACGCTTCTGATCCTCCTTCATGTCCAGCAGCGCTTGATGGTGCTCTTGGTGGAGGCCCGCGA
>NW_015558705.1:85614-86980 GCF_001515605.1 Sinocyclocheilus anshuiensis | reverse complement strand
TTTTCCACGACATTCTAATTTATTGAGATGCACCTGTATATCCATACCAAAATCTTCATCGGTCTGACTCAGATTAATTTTCTCTGAAATGGTGGTATCCATGATCCCAGAGACTCCTGTGTACACTATGAGTTTTTAAAAGCTTAGCTTATGAGCAATAAATAAATAGTGCTCATAAACAGCTGTGGAATTTGTCACTTGAAATGGAGTGGAGACTTGGAACTGGAAACAGCATTCGTTATGTTTTTATTATGTTATGTTATTTTTTTTTTAAAGTGAAAAAATGACACAAGCAGAATGCATGAAAGTAATTGGAGGCTGAACACTTGCTATTTTCATGTAACCCATGCGCTGAAGGTTGTATGTTGTGAAGTGTGTTCTATAGATAATTCTATATTGAATTATTTAAAGGGGTCATATGATGCTATTTTAAAGATCATTATTTTGTGTATTTGGTATAACAGAATATGTTGACATGCTTTAATGTTCAAAAAACACATTATTTTTCAAATACTGTACATTATTGTAGTACACAAGCCGCGGTTAAGACAGCTGACGTGCTATGATTTCTGACAGGCAGTTCACTCTCCTGTGATATGACCCTGTTCCCCTCACACACACGACGTGTTACTCTGCGCTGCGCAAAACTTCGCATTTGAACAGTCAATAGCAAGGGATAGTTCACCCAAAAATGAAAATTCTGTCATTAATTACTAGCAAGGAGATCGTTAAAATAATCCATGTGACATAAGTGGTTCAACCATAACTTTACGAAGCTACGAGAATATTTTTTGTGTGCAAGAAAACCAAAATAACTACTTTATTCAACAATTTGTTTCTTACGCGTCACCCTATAGTGCCATTTTGGAGAGTATCACATACGTAAACAACGTATGCGGTTCTGTGTCAGCAGCACCGTGTTTACGTTGTTTGCGTTGTTTTCACTTTGATCTGAACATAAACAACGTATCCGTGTACATACGTTGCATACGTTGTTTACGTATGTGATACTCTCCAAAATGGTGCTAGGAATTCATCAAAAATATCTTAATTTGTGTTCCGAAGATGAACGAAGGTTTGGAACGACATATGGGTGAGTAATTAATGACAGAATTTTCATTTTTGGGTGAACTCTCGTTTAGTACTTCAAACACTCATAAAATCAGTAGGTGCACTCCAGTCCAGTAGGTGGCAGAAATGCTTCTTCTGGTGGTCTGTGGTCCAATATAAAAAATGCATTGCAAAGATTTAAAAATCTTTGTTCTGGAGAAGAAAGAAAGTCGTACATCCGGGATTCTCAAATCTGGCCCACGAGATCCACTTTCCTGCAGAGTTTAGCTCTAACCCTAATCAAACACACCTGAGC
>NW_015558705.1:77391-77726 GCF_001515605.1 Sinocyclocheilus anshuiensis | reverse complement strand
TTTATAAAGAATATCTCTTTGGATTTGAGACTTTAGTCTTTGCAACTTTACAGATCTTCTTTATGCACCAAGAGCTTGTAACACTCCAAAGAGAAAGGAAAAACTGAAATCGCATCATATGAACCCTTTAAATTGTGGTATTGCAAGACATAGCATAAATATTATTGCAAGTTAAAGGGATAGTTCACCCAAAAATGAAAATTCTGTCATTAATTACTAGCAAGGAGATCGTTAAAATAATCCATGTGACATAAGTGGTTCAACCATAACTTTACGAAGCTACGAGAATATTTTTTGTGTGCAAAGAAAACAAAAATAACGACTTTATTCAAAAA
>NW_015558705.1:74777-77108 GCF_001515605.1 Sinocyclocheilus anshuiensis | reverse complement strand
GGAGGAGACGAATTGTTGAATAAAGTCGTTATTTTGGTTTTCTTTGCACACAAAAATATTCTCGTAGCTTCATAAAGTTACGGTTGAACCACTGATGTCACATGGATTATTTTAATGATCTCCTTGCTACGTTTCTGAGCCTTGATTGTGTAAGGATCCTTGCTGTCTATGGGAGGGTCAGAGAGCTCTCGGAATGCATCAAAAATATCTTAATTTGTGTTCCGAAGATGAACAAAGGTCTTACAGGTTTGGAACAACATGAGGGTGAGTAATTAATGACAGAATTGTCATTTTTGGATGAACTATCCCTTTAATAGCAAGTTAACATTTTGTTCTATACCTCAGATGGAATAATTGGAATAAATGGAATAGTTCATTATCCCATTGTTGAATTGGAGCAACTATGCTATTTTCTGTATATATTGAGAATCTATATATTTTTGATATGATTTTATTTGGTTTTAAAAATTCAATAGTTTGGTAGATGGGAGAAATAGTTTTCAGAGTACCAAAACCAATAGTATTTTTGTATAACTTCTTGTATATAATGGTATATTTCGAAAATAAATTTGATTTGTATATTGTATTTTGACTGAAGAACATCAAAGGTCATAACTGGCCTTCATTGAGGTGACCCAGGCTGGCTACTTCTCTTTGATTTCATGTGGAGAAATAAAAAGTAAAACTTATATATTGTATTGAGTGGCGGTAATCATAGAGAAAAGATATTTGATATTTGAGTATGTTCATTTCTACCAGTGATAAATTTGCCAATTAGATAGGCTATATGGGCAAACTGTTCCATCTTTTCAATCTGTAGGGATTTTGGACAATCGTCTCTGTCGCAGTTATGCACTCACCTCACGGTTCTGTGCGCAGCAGTCACAAGAATTAATCGTTTGCACACATATTTAAGCATAAAACATATTTGCTTAAAAACAAGTGATTTTAAGCCGTTGAAATCCAAACAACATCGCTATATGTGCATATTGTCTGTGAGACTGTTTTTGTTTTTCATTCATTTTAATCAAACATTGAGAGAAAATCTCTCACTGCTCTTGACGAAATCACTTTTGTAACTTTAATAAGAAGAAATTTAATAAAAAACACTGCATAGTCATCACTGTGCAAATTAAATATTACACAATGAAGACTTTGCCATGTTTTGTTTTTTATTAAATTAGGCTATACAATGTATCCCAGCCGGTGTGTCAACGTTGATTCACCGGTAAATCAACGTCGGTACCATGGTTGAATCAACGTTGGATTATGTTTCGATTTTGCAAATTGGGATCAACGTTGATATTGTGACGTTGTTTCACCGTTTAAATCGCGACTTTGTTTCACCGTTTTACCTTCGTCATGGGTGAATTAAGGTTCTTCTGTAGACGTTGGATTAACGTTGAATTAGGTGTTGATTTTGCAGATTGAATCAACGTTGATAACGCGACGTTGTTTAACCGTCGTACCTTTCAATATGGGTGAATACACAACTGTACATTCAATTAGAACCTAGTTTGCATTTAGATCAACACTGTACATTATAAAGGTAAAAAAATCAAATGACTGGCAGCAATGGCTTTACTATCAACTTCAATAAACTACCACATGCTCAAAATTGTAAAACAGCAGTTTTATTTTGGAAACATACTGTAAACGGATAAAAATAATCCAAAACTTTAGCTTGCAGTGTTTGTACATGGATGTATTGTTAAAAACCTGTAGACAATCCAAATACAATCATATTTAAAGGTTTTTGTAAAATAATATGCATATTTTGCGCTGCACTTGCAAGAGAAACCCATGTAACTTTTATAACCCAAACCAGTTGATCTTTTATTTTGGTGGAAAACTTTAGTTTCTGTGAAAACATGTTTTACTAATGTGTCTCATTACAAGAGATTTGTACATTTGTGCAGTGAAAATGTGTTAAACAGTTCGAGAATGGAACCTGCAACCAGGGGCGCCGTAAGGGGGGGGAAGGTTGGGATGATTCCAAGGGCCAGGCATTCGAGGGGGCCCCCGAGGGGGGAACACGATTTCTAACGAGGGGACCACGTTTTATTTTTACCGCGGGGAATGCGGAATGTGATTTCTACCAAGGGGGACCCTAAAATGTTAGAACCAACAGTCCGTGTGCATATAGCGTGGTTGTGCTTCGGGTGATCCTTGAAAGTGTCCCAGCTCTAGGTCCTTTCTGATGCCGTCCCCTCCACTCTCTCCCACTTGTGCGCTTTCTGTACTGTCCTGTATAAATAAAAACAAAAACACCAAAAATAAATCCTCATAAAATATCAACTTTGATATTGTGAAATATCAATAGCAGTGGGG
>NW_015558705.1:73670-74748 GCF_001515605.1 Sinocyclocheilus anshuiensis | reverse complement strand
CTTTTCTGCCCCCTCCCCCGCCACTCTCTCCCACTTCTGCACTTTCTGTACTGTCCTGTATAAATAAAAACAAAAACACCAAAAATAAATCCTCATAAAATATCAACTTTGATATTGTGAAATATCAATAGCAGTGGGGTTGGAAACAAAGTGCACAGCACTATTCATTAAACACTTATTTAATGTATTCAGATTAAAGTTTACAATATTAACAAATTATTGATTAGTTTTAATCAGAATCCTAACTATAGTGCATTTAGTAAAACACGTAAAATCAATTTAAGTACATTTTTATTAAACCAAGTAAAATCAAAACCTATCACAAAAGGTCAATGAATCTCTACCAGAAGTGACTGCAATCTAGCAGATAAACAATTCCTTACCAATTTGCCAATAATAAGCTGGATCCTTGATGACTCTACAAGGGGAAAGAAGAAATGGTTTACTGAAAAGTTCTTAAAAAGCAGGATTTAATTTTATACCATTTCTTTAAACCAGTGGTTCTCAAACTTTTTATACCAAGTACCACTTCAGAAAATATGTGGCTCTCCAAGTACCACCATAATGACCAACATTAAATTTCAACAGCGTAGTAGGCCTAACTATTCAGCTACAGCTCTGCACAGTTCAAAAATTAGGCAGTTTTATTCCTAATAAGAATATTTATTGTTGTCAGCCGCTTTAACATTGTAAATACAGTTTGAACATTAAAGGGGGTCATATGATGCGATTTCAATTTTTCCTTTCTCTTTGGAGTGTTACAAGATCTTGGTGCATAAAGAAGATCTGTAAAGTTGCAAAGACTAAAGTCTCAAATCCAAAGAGATATTCTTTATAAAAGTTAAGAGTCAACCACGCCTACCTAAAACGGCTCGTTCAAACACGCTCCGACATGTCTACGTCACAATGTGGGAAGATTTGCATAATGCCACCCAAATGTTCACGCAAAGAAAGAAGGCGTAACTTTTATTCTCGCTGTAGTATTGTTGTTGCCGCCACGGCCATGTCATGAAGGCGCTGTGACTTTCGTTGTGAAAGCGAAACTACTTTGTTTGGCCTTCCAAAAGAGGACGATATC
>NW_015558705.1:53409-73027 GCF_001515605.1 Sinocyclocheilus anshuiensis | reverse complement strand
GCAGACCGGAGATCTCCAAAATGGGGCGTGAACTCCAAAAGTGGGCAGAACCTCCAAAATGGGGCGGGGTCTCTTCGCGCAAAGACTTTCACCATTGGCTGGCTTCGGCCAATTGTTATTGACTTACATTTCAAAATAAAACTTTATATTGTTTCTATTGTTTCTAGTTGATCTAAAATAAAATATTCTATATAAATAAATATTCTCAGTGAGAGCAGCTCGTGGCCCTCGTGGCCAGTGTTGTTCGGACCGGAGTTTGAACCTCTGCTTAATAAACGGGAATCACCCACGAGCTCTCCCGCCAGCCGTCCCAGCGCAGCGCAGGGGAAAGATTTTACTCTATCGCTTTGTTCTAAGCAGCGGGGGCGTCCCGGGGCACGAGATTCGCAGTGTAGGAGGGGGTAGTGACGCTGGGTGTAACTAAAAAGGTGCCATTGTCCGGTGAGGTCCGGTTGGGGAGTTACGGAACGATCTCATATCGCATAATCGTATTAACTGTTTATCTCCTGAACCGCAACTTTCTTTACCACGCTATTCAACGCCAATCCCGCCGTGCTGTCAATTTCACTGGTTAAGGATAGGGTCAGGTGTAGGGTAGGTTTAGGGCAGGGGTGTCCAAACTTTTCCTAAAGGGGGCCGGATTCAACGATGTGGAAACACTGGGGGGGCCGGATGCTTTCACCTTGTTTACATGTATTGTCGTGAACAAATAATGAAAAAGATGGGTATATAAAATGAGACAGACCTTCTGCTCTTATTAAAAGAACTCTACCAAGAAAGGATAGATCTCTTTGAAGCCAATTGTTAAATATTAGTTTTGCTTTTTTAATTTTAGGAGTAAAATTCATTTCTTGCCTAAGAGAGATTTTCTTGGAAATATGGATGCCGAGATATTTCACATTATCTTTAATAGGTATATTATTCACAGAGGTTTCAAGGTTATCAAATAAACAAAAAATTTCACATTTAGGAATATTTAATTTTAAACCAGAAGCCTCCAAAAAGGAATTAATGATTTCAAGTACTTTTGCAACCTGATTTGTATTTTCTAAAAACAGGGTTGTATCGTCTGCAATTTGTGAAATGCTAATCTCATGATCAAAAATGGTCAACCCCTTGATATCAGGATTATTTCGAATATTTAAAGAGAGTAATTCCACAACTAATAAGAACAGAAAGGGGGAGATTCCACAACCTTGCCTAACACCCCTGTTGATAGGAAATCTATTAGAAGTATCAAATTGTAAGAGAACTGAACTATTAATATCCTTATATATAATTTTAACCATTTTTATACATTTCTCTCCAAAACCAAACAACTCTAGAGTAGAAAATATAAATTTATGTTCGATGGTATCCAACGCTTTGTAAAAATATTTGAGTTAATATAATTAGCATAATCTATGAGATCCAAAATTAGCCTGATATTACAACTTATATGTCGTTTAGGCATAAAACCAGTTTGAGTTTCATTAATTATATCAGATAAGCCTGTTTTTCATCTTTTTGCAAGAACTAATGATAGAATTTTATAATCTAAATTTAGTAAAGTAATTGGCCTCCAGTTGTCAAGGGAGAGAAGGTCTTTGCCTGGTTTTGGTATCAAGGTAATAAGGCCTTGTTTCATAGAGGTACATAATTCCTCATTAATAATACATTCATTGTACATTCTAAGTAATGGTCTTTTAATAGATTCCCAAAAGTATGCATAAAACTCAATAGTTAGGCTATCTGTGCCCGGGGATTTACCCTTCTTCATAGATTGCACAGCTTTGGTAAGTTCGTCTAAAGAAAGGTCATTTTCACAAACCACTTTAAACTCACTTGAAATTACTGGAGTGAAAGGTTTGATTTTTTGTAAAAAGGATCTTGCATAATTTTCATTATAATGTGAGCAATATAATTTGTTAAAAAAAGAGTATACATATTTATTAATTTGACAGGGGTTTTTGTTTATGTTATTATCAATTTTTAACGCTGCTAGACATTTTCTTTTTATATTTATTTTTTCCAGAGCAAAAAAGTAACTGGTATTTTTCTCTCCCATTTCCAACCATTTAGCCCTAGATCTTATAAATGCGCCCTTAGCTAAATCTAAATAGCGATCATCTATTTCGTTTCTCAAATTAGATAAATAGGATTCCTCCTCTGTATTAAGAGTTTCGTTAGATAACAACTTGTCAAGCTCACTGAGAATATCATGACATCTTTTAGAATTTGCCACTTTAAGTTCTTTACCTCGACGCATAGCTAATTGTCTAACTTTGAATTAAAAAAATTCCCATCTTTGGATATAACTCATAGATTCATCTTCCAAAACAGAAGCAGTTTTTTTTAACAGATTCTACAAAATTTGCATCTGAACGTAACATATTATTACATTTCCAGTAACCGCGAATTCTTTTACAACTATCTGTATTTCCAATTAAAGAGATTGAAATAAATCTATGATCAGATAAAGGTGAATAATCTATCAAAGTGTCTGAGACAAACTGAACTGCATTAGTAGATAAGAGCCAAAAGTCAATTCGTGACTTACGTGTAAGAGTATTATTTGTCCAAGTATATTCCTTATCATGTGGATGAAAAAAACGCCAAACATCAGTAACCTGTAACTTATCACAAAGCAACTCAAAAACTTTAGATGTACCGTTCTTTGGAGGGAATCTATCTAAGGACTCATTGGGGGCTTAATTGAAGTCACCTCCAATCAATAAATAACCACCTGTGTATTTTCTTTTTAGGTCTAGTAATATCAGGCTAAGTTTTTATCTCTGGTAGGTCTTTTTTTATTGAATGTTATCCGTTTTGAAGAGTGTTAACGTTTAATTTGTTGGTTATTTGTATGATTAGATTTGTGAGGTATTTAAATTAGTGCTGGCTTATGCGTCGCTGGTCAAAAGCCAGTGATTTACGATCGTGTAAACGGTATGAGATGTTAATGGTGTGTAATCATGTAATTGCTCTTTTAGTGATTTTTAGATGTCTTAAACTCTCATGTTGGTTATCTTGGGCTGGAGGAGTATCAGACGCTGAACGAGCAGCATAGCATACTGCACGGGAGCATTGACGATCTATGGAAGTATACTGTGACGATTGTAGCCCTTTAATGGTGTGTGACCAGCTAAAGTCTCAAAGAGTTGTTTTGGTCCAGCTCAATTGATCACTGTTTTCCCTGCCTTGAAATTGTATTTTCTTTGTTTCTGTGACTTGTTGTTGTTTCCTTTTACTTTTTGGCCCATGACTATTGGTTATGGATCTGTGCTACTATTGGAAACCTGTGTAGCTGTAATCATCCAGGTGTTCTGGGATTTTTGGTTTCACTGTGCAAATGGAACCATAAACCTTGTGTTAATCTTAATTGGTAAATTACATTTGTTTGTAAAAATGTTTAACTATTTTACATTGGAAACATGAAAAAAAGAAAGAAATTTCAGCAACATGTTTTTGCAGCAGTCATCTATTTCGTTTCTCAAATTAGATAAATAGGATTCCTCCTCTGTATTAAGAGTTTCGTTAGATAACAACTTGTCAAGCTCATTGAGAATATCATGACATCTTTTAGAATTTGCCACTTTAAGTTCTTTACCTCGACGCATAGCTAATTGTCTAACTTTGAATTTAAAAAATTCCCATCTTTGGATATAACTCATAGATTCATCTTCCAAAATAGAAACAGTTTTTTTAACAGAATCTACAAAATTTGCATCCGAAAGTAACTTCTTATTAAATTTCCAGTAACCGCGAATTCTTTTACAACTATCTGTATTTCCAATTAAAGAGATTGAGATAAATCTATGATCAGATAAAGGTGAATAACCTATCAAAGTGTCTGAGACAAACTGAACTGCATTAGTAAGTCAATTCGTGACTTACGTGTAAGAGCATTATTTGTCCACGTATATTCCTTATCATGTGGATGAAAAAAACGCCAAACACCAGTAACCTGTAACTTATCACAAAGCAACTCAAAAACTTTAGATGTACTGTTCTTTGGAGGGAATCTATCTAAGGACTCATTGGGGGCTTCATTGAAGTCACCTCCAATCAATAAATACCTGTGTATTTTCTTTTTAGGTCTAGTAATATCAGGCTAAGTTACTCATTGTAACTATATAGGGAGGAAGTATATTCACTATCATTCACATGTGTGCTGTGGTTTTTTTGTATTTCATGCTTTGAGGTGCTATGTATGAGAATTTACGTTAGTTTTTTTTGGGTTTATTGTATTAATCAATTATTTTGGTGTTAATTTCATTTTTATTTTCTTTGAGAGTGATATTATCCTCTGCCGTTATTTGTGTCTCCATCTTGCACGAGTAAACTTAGCCAGCTTGGAAGTGAAACTACTTGATTAATAAATCGAAACTGCGTCTATAGTAATTCTGTCTTAACCCACTGCGATTTCCAAAACATTATGTCATTATCACAAGAATGTGTTTCTTGGAATAAAATCATTTGAGCCTCCCTGTGTTTAATGAAAAGAAAAAGTGCCTTCCTTTTATCCAAATCCCTTAAACCTCTGACATTAAGAGAGATAAAATCTAATTTTCCAAAATTAAAGACTGTCATCCAAGAAAGAAGACAACAAAACCTAAAAAACGATAGAACAATTAACAAGACCTCCTAAATTAGACTAAGCTACTCGTTACAATGAAAACAGATAGACCCATCGGGATCTTACACATGCAACAAGATGTCAACAAATATTATAAATCTGCATTGTAAAGTTGTTAAGGACAATGAATGGTCCAAAGAAAGCATCAGACATAAAATGTCCGTGTGTGTCCTTTTTCACTCGGTGTTTACTAAACATCAATATTAACTTTTTTACCTTCGATATAAGAAAAGGCACCAACGAATGATGCTCTCTTGCCTTCTTCTCTGGCTTTCTTGACCAAAGGCCAGGCCTTGGCCCTCGCCACTCTTTCGTCAGGTGACAGGTCTTTTAAACGGAGATGGGCTTCCTCCAGGAATTTCGAACCTCTTGTCCTCCAAACGTCCGCCAGCGAACGTTACAAAGAGGACCAAATGCGGACGTAAGTGGACGTCCTCAAAACGTCCGCCAGCAAACGTTACACAGCGGACCAAATCCGGACGTCCTCCGAACGTCCGCCCCCGAACGTTACAAAGCGGACGTACTGCGGACCTAAACGGATGTTCGAAACGTCCGGGTGACGTCCCGTTTGCTGGGATCTTCGTCGATAGCTATTCGCCTCCAGCAGCTGAAGTTTGAGTTGTTTGTTTTCTTCTCTCAAGTCTAACGTCTTCTTTTCCAGCGCTGAAATTCTCTCGCTATGATCGGTGGTATCTTTAAGGAGTTTTACCACTGATTCATTCAGAAAGGTAATGGCCTGATCAGTGTTTCTCACCGTTGTCTCCATAGATGTAAACTTTTCAAAAATTATTTCACATTTTGCGGAAAGAGATTTAATGGCAGCCATAACCTTGTTGATGTCACAATCAGGAGATGTAACATTAGTCTTTCCTCTTTTTGGCGCTGGGCTTTTAGCTGGGGTGTACTGTAGTGGAGATGCCAGAGATTTCGCTGGATCGACAGTGTCAGCTGAGTCACTGGTTAAATCTGTCAGCAGCATTGCATCATCAGGATACGGGGCGAATAGTTGGAATGGCAAGATATTTTCATTTATCTCCATGCTCGCCTCGGAGTGATGTTTCGCTTTGCGTTTGCCCATATGACAGAGTTTTCAGACAAAGTTAATATTAGTCCTTATTGCATGCAAATCTCGATGATGTCTGAGGATTAAGAGTGCAGCACGTCTGCTCGGAACAGCGCCATCTAATTCGTTATGGAGATAAGTGTGTGTATTAGCACAGTTTGTTGTTTTTTGGGGGGCGTCTGGCAGAGCGTTAGGACCCAGAAGCGGTGAAGCATGATGTATGGTGACAAGCAGATATTCTTAACCACTCCTGTCCAACCGTGAATCTGCTATGAGCAAGAGGTGGAATGGAGGTGCACCACAATAAAACACTGCCCTTTATTTAATATTCCATTTCACTTGGAAATACATCACAACACTGAAGTCAGTTGCAACTTCTGGTTCACGGATAATATGGTAAGTGTTGTAATGATGTGTGATCTGACATGATCAAGTAGTTGATTAGTGTATTAAAACTCAAAATTCCAGGCATTCTAAATTGTAGATGGCAAAAAATGCTTCTATATGCTTTTTATATTTATATAATTTAATATAGTTAATTTGTATCACACATTTTAGACATAATATTGCTTGTTTTTGCTCAATTTTGCCAATGAAAATAGTTCAAAACAAAGATTTGCGTCTCTGAGCAATGTACAGTGTTTACTTATTGAATGAATCAGCTTTTTGAACGAATCAGTTGAATAAATGATTCAGTGATTCATTAACAGTCAAATGCTTTGTATCTGAATGAATCAGTCATTTGAATGAATCAGTTGAATTTCAATGACTCACTCATTAACAGTCACTTGCTGTCACCTACTGGCGGTTTTAATTTCACATTTCGACTATTTTTTTTCATGTTTTAAATTATTTCAAATATCAGTATTCAATGTTTTATGTTAAAAACAAAACATTAGGCCTATTTATGCATCTGTAACTGCAGTTTAAATGCATCCATGTCCCCTTTGAGATACACAAATGGTGTAAATATATCTAAATGCTATTTCAGATGCAGATTCCAGAAATGTTTTCTTATGTTGGAATGAAAGACACTAAGTACTGGATGAAGTGCTTTTTATTCTTAACCAAAAATACAAAATGGAAGAAAGAGTTAAAACTGAACACAATCTTGCTACTCAAGCTGTGTATGAACATTTTTTATATATATTATATAAATTTATATATATTTGCTTCTTTTCCATTTTGCATTTACTTGTACTTTTACTTTCAATACTTGAGTACGTTTAAGATTTTAAAAATACTTTTCGTACTTAAGTACAATAAATATCACATACTTTAAGACTTTTACTCAAGTAATATTCTAAACGGTGACTTCAACTTCTACCAAAGTCATTTTCTGGTAAGATATCTGTACTTTTACTTGAGTATGGCTTTCAGGTACTTTATACACCACTGATTTCATTCTCAAAACACTGAGTTTTATTTTAAGTGAACAAATGTACAGATGTTTTCACACCTGGTCATTGGGTGTAGATAATCAGTAATGGCATTTAAATAGCAGTGTTTCCCAAATTAAACAAGAGCTGTTCATTTTGAATGATGTAGAGCAGTGGTTCTCAGCTCCAGTCCTCGGGACCCACTGCTCGGCACATTTTGCACCTGATTCAGATCATCAGCTCGTTAGGAGAGAGACTAATGAACTGAACTGAGTGTGTCAGATAAGAGACACATACAAAATGTGCAGAGCAGTGGGTCCCAAGGACTGGAGCTGAGAACCACTGTAGAGTACTTTGTTTAGTGTTTTGCGAAATGTTTGTTTTACAATTGCAAACTGAGTGTAAAACAGATAATGTGCTTGCAGTTTTGCAGATTTAGTCTGAAGATTCAGTATAGGAGTGAATGGTTTCACTGAGTGTGCCTCTAGTTCAACTTGTAGCGTGTAAGCAATTAAAAAAAAAATTAACTATTGATTACCTTATTTTCTGAGGGATGCCTCCCTTTTATAAAGCCAGGCTGATCGGGATGTATCAGGGTTGAAATCACAGATTCTACTGTAAAAAGAAATATTCACATGTTTCTTAGTTTTTTTTTGTTTGATCTGTTATGTACATTAGGCTTTGGCACAGCATATTGTTAAATTAATGATTATTGCATTATTTTAGTGTCATGTGTTACCATGATGGTGTTTCGATATATTAGTATTTATTTTCTCGGCTTGTGAAAAAGCTACTACTTCATCATGTGGCTTTCTTATCACCACCTGTTTTGGTTGTCAGTGTATTATGAAGGTATTCGATATTAATTACTTCAATAGGCTGGTATATTAACATGTTATTAGTTAATGTCTTTTTAATGTAAAATTAAGTAACACCTTAAATGTTGTTAACATTTATTACAGTAAATTTCTTGTAACCACAGCGGAGTTTTTTTTTGGTTTTTTTTGAGCACTGAGTGTAATCCAAATTGGATGGGATGAGGCAGTATTCTGAGGTATGGTTCCTGTTTCATAAATTTCACAAAGAAATTTGAACAATAAAGACAAAAGCAATGTCCAAAATTGTCTGTAGAATTGCCTGGAAGACCAAGTGATTTTGTTATTTGGTATCTGATTAAGTGCATTGATAATTTTCTGCATGGATAAAGATTTTTCTAATTGTTCTGATTGGATTTCCAATACTTAAGGAGACACTCATCAAAAAAAGATTTTGCTTCTTCCAATAATGCATTCTGGTTTGTAGTATAGTTTTTAATATGACCTAAATAAATAGTTTATTTCAGATGGATTCTGACTTATGTTGCCTGATTTATCCGGATTAGATGTAAAGATTTTGTTTTTTTAATTGTTTTTTGTTTGTTTGTTTTTTTCAGTTTTTGCTGTTGAGTTGGATTGCCAAGTACTGTGTTTGCCTTTTTTTCTCCAAATTTGATTTGCTGTTGTCTGAGTTTGTGCGGTATTAGCTCAGTTTTTTTGGTTTATTAAATTATTCAATTTTTCTTTAGTTCTGTTGAGTTTATTAATGACTGAATCTGTAGGAACCTGAGAGTCCATATGGTCCAGTGTCTTCACCTTTTCCTAAGAATTAACTGCTGACTGCTTTTTTCTTTTTACATGAACAAAATAAGATGATTTTTTTCCCTTACAGATTTTGCCATTTGCCAGTGATGCAGATATTCCTTTGGTGATAATACACTAACAATGAAAGTGCATTCCTAAAATGTTTTAGAAAATCTATGTCATTGAGCAATGAATTATTAAATTGGCATCTAGATGGTGGATGGTGCGCTGCAAGAAAAGTAATGCTGTGGGGGCATGGTCAAAAATTGTATAATTGGCCGAAAAACTGGGTTAATGATTTGATGTTATACAAGTGTATGTCAGAAAAAAAATCTATTCCAGAATTAGATTTGTGATGTGGGGAATAGTATGAATAGCCCTTACTGTTAGGATTCTTAATTCTCAAGATATCTGTCAGTCCATAATCTATCTGACACACTGTAAAATTCTTAATACATGACAATGAATGGTTTACAAGTAGAACTTGTTGAATAGTCCTTTTTTGGGTTGTTACTTAATAAAGTGGGCTAATATGTGAAAAATAAGCAATGAGTAGGTATCTAAATTTTGTGATATTTAACATTGTATTGTCAAGGATGTTCTTTTAAATTCCATGTGCAACATTGTTTAATATGTAAATGTAAATAAGTTGTAATTATCATACAAATTTATATGTATTTGTGATGATCTTTTCAATTGTAGAAGTCTCTATGAGTCAAGCCTGATGACAGTTCCCCAAGATGCCTTTGCAAATATGGCCAATATCTCAAGAATGTAAGTACTTTTTTAGAGACCAGAGCCAGTTGTCAGAGACCACATACATTTATATATAGCTATAGCCTATATGTATGTATGTATATACACACTGATATCTTGCTAAGTGAATAAAACTTAGGGTGCTTTCACACCTGGCCCGTTGTTTCGGAAGCTGGCGCGTTTCCCCCCTTAACTGCGTCCCAATGTGCATATCCACTCTATCTGCCCTAAATAGTATTGAAAATTACTAATATCACAGAATTTAGGATGGATAGTATGCACATTGGGACGCAGGTGATGTCTATGGGTGAGCACGTCTTCGCCATTCAAAATCAAAGCGCGCCTTTTCATTTTATAATGCCGTCTTATTGCTCTTCTTCCTAGTAGCTGCATTTTAAAAATGTTTTCATGACAAATCCTGGACTCCTGCTCAAAATGGTAAATGAATATAATGACAGCTGCAGAAACAACAACAACAATAAGCCCCCGAAGCTGTTGTCGTTCCATCCTGACGGATGACAGCTATGAGCGGAATTCTGGAAAATAAACTGGAACTTTGACCAATGAGAGGACAGTTTAATCGCACGTGACTTGTATTAACAATTTTGGTCCGTTTAGAAACTTTGCTGTGTGAAAGCGAACCGCACCAACAATAAAAAACAACACTGTAGTAATTTTAATCCCTGTTTCTGAACAAAGCAAAAAGGGTCGTAAAACCCTCCAGCAATTGCAACCTCCCACTTGGAATTTCAGCCTTTCTCATTGGACAAGCCATCTTGAGAGGAGGGAATCTTCTCCGACCTTAAAGGCCTCACACCCGGCACTGGGGCTTGTGTGGTGACTGGCAAGCAGTCAGAGCTGGTCTTGTGTGGCTCGTCAGGGAGGCAGATCACCAAAAGCACGCTTTCTGGTACTTTGCGGTCCTGGCTGGAGGTGAGGTGTGTTGCGGGATGTTGGCTGGTTCTGGTGCTCCCACCCCCTTGCTGCTGCTGGGGGTTCTGGGATGCTGGCAGGTGATGTCTTGAGCAGTGGGCTCTCAACCCCCTTTCGAACTGGGAATCCTTGACTAGGAGGTATTAATCTGCTGTTTAGGGGAAATTCTGTGGTGTGCATTTCCCTTTCAGAGTAACAAAACAGAACAAAATGAAAAACAAACAAACCAACAAATCAAAACACAGAGAGAGATAGAGGAGAGAGCAGGTTTAAGCCTTTTACTGCTGTTAGGGGTTATGACAGGGCCTACCGAGTAGAGGGCGCTGCTGGGTCATAACATCTAGTGTGGCAGCCTTGCTTGGATAGCCTTGCTTGAATACTGAATTCCCTCAGTATTCAGGGAATACTGACCCTGGATGGGTCAGTATTCTATGGCTAGGCTTAGTGATGGATTGAGGTGATTCAGTCTGGATCCCGTGGCAGCTCACTGTGATCCGCCGTGGAGGCAACTGTCACTTCACCAACTAATCACTAGGGGGAGTGTTACCTATAGGTGAACAAAAATGGCTAGAATACAGAAATTAACTTTAAATTTGAATTCAAACACCGTTTAAACTAAATTTAAATAAGTTAGTGGTAAAGTGAGAGAGAAGAGGGGGGAGAGAAACCTGATTAAAAAAAAATTAAAAAAAAAATTAAAAAGGGAACAAAACAAACAAACAAAAAATTATAAAAGTAATAAAAGATAATAAAGTAAAACAAAAATACTGAATATGAAAAACTAATACAAAAACAAGAAATAAAAATAAATGAATAAATAAAATAAAATAAAAAATGGCAGGTAACTAGAATGGCTAGAATGATAATGACTAACGAAGCAGAAGGGAAATTAAAATAAAACAAATTGGAGTACAAAGTCGACCTAGCAGAGAATGCCCACAAGGGGGAGTGGGTGCGCCCACACAAGGTGAAATCAGGAGGGTAGAAGAGGAGTTTAAGACATGTTAGATACTTAAACAGCCTGCCCTCTAGCGTTAGTTTAAGGTGCTGTGCCTTAACTCCAATCGTGCTTAAAACTGATAGCGTTTAGTGTGAGACTACTCTCATTCTAACGGAATTTACTGTAGCTATCACAAGAACACTGAGACTCAAATCCCAACAGATTCTTACAGTTTGTGCAACTTAACTGCTTAATGGTGTGTAGCAGGATTTCTTCGCTGCCAGTACACATATGAACACTATGAACAACAGGGTTTCTTCGCTGTTGTTATGCAAATTTCACTTGATCAAGGTTTTAAAAGATCCCATTTACATTTCAATCAGTCTACTGGCTGATTGTTCTTATGATCAAATCTGCATTAGGCAACGCATTGGATAGCTACTCTAACGGTTAAACCTAAGGGAGTGAGATCATCTAGTTGAATGAAATTGGAATACGCAATGACTTCAATCTAGCGATACTATAAAATAAGGCCTTTAAAAGATGATAAAAGGAGCATCGATCAAATCAATCTTTATCGCAATGCAGGAAGATTTCTTCGTTCCAACGTTCACGTTGCGACTTGTCTCACTCTAAGCGCGCATAATATAAAAACACAAATAAATTGATACTGTGTGCTCACAAACCAAGTTTGAATGCGCCCGTGTTTCTCCACCAAAATCTGTAGTAAATCAGCTCAAACCTTAAAGGGGCTCAAGCTTAAACACGCATCTAAATAATTGTAAACGGTTACTTGCATTGGCTTCGATTGCTGAACAAGAGTCCTGATGCGGTAGATAACGGAGGTCTTTGATGAGTTCGTTAGGAGTGAGCTGGAAGTTTACTTCTGGGTCTTCTGAAGATAAGAAAAGTCCACAGCGAATTGAAGTTACTTGAAGATAAAAACTGCCGGAAAATCAAAACTCGAGGAAAATCTTGAGAGTCTTGGAAAAGTGTCGTCTCAAAAGAAGAGGGTTTCTGAGCCAAGATCATTTTGGAGGTCAAGTAAATATCTACAGCGGATCTAAATATTTATAATTAATTATAACTAGTTATGATTAATTATTCATATTTCCCCATGAGCTGATTCGCTACACAATTGATCTACAGGTGTGAAACACCCTTAAAGTGGTTGCAGAATTAATCAAACCTGATGGTACCTTAGGGTGTATTCACACCAGGAAAGTCCGCTAGTTCACTTGCTTTGGTCCGGACCAAATACAATGTTTTTTGTTTTTTTTCTTTGGAGTGGTTCACTTTCACACTGCCCTTTTTGCAAGTGAACCAGAAATTGCAAACAAAACCACACCTGTGCTAAGGTCATCCATTCATTGGACAGAAATTGTGAAGCAGGGTAAAAGCAGCAAGTGCAAAAACAGGCTAATCATGGAGATCTTTCGTAGTGCAATTGTTATTCTTTTACTGATTTGGTGTTATCAACTACTAACGCAATATGAAGAAACTTATGAGCATCATATGAGACAATGTCATACGATGTTGTAATTACAACTTGTCGAAAATAAAATCTATAGATATAAAATACTTAAAGCATATCACAATGTTAGTTTAAACATTAGGCGCATAGCCAATTGCTTGTGCCGAGAGTAGAAGCTGAAGCGCGCTTCAGGACATCAGTGGAAATTGCTTCAGGACATCAGTGGTCATTTTTGCTCATAAAAGTAAGAATAATACATCGTTCGGAAATGTAAAGGGTCTACTTTTATTTGTGTGAACTCACAATATCAACAAAACATTGTACTTTTGTAAAATAAAGAAAACAAATAGGATGCGCATTCTGCTGTCTCGGTCTTGAGCAGGAGTGCTTCACAAATTTGAACTGAAACTCAGCGAATATTTTCCTCACAGACATGATGAATAGATCTATAGAAAGCTTTAAATGACTAAAAACCAGACGAAGCCAGCAGTTTAATTCTAGGTTGCAACAAAACACTAGTTTATTAATAAATAATTCAAATATTTCCTTACTATTTCCCCCTGACACATTCATGGTAACTTTTGCTGGGGCTTTGCGGCAAGCTTCAGCCTATTTAGCACGCTCACGTCACGTTGCTGTGTGCCATGGTCACGAAAACTCAGCATTTGCACGCATTTTTAAGCATTGCGGTTTAAAAACAAGTGATTAAGCCACTGAAATGCAAACAACAGCACTATATGCGCGAGCTGTCTGTTTTTGAGTGTGAATTCTGCAATTGGGTCGGATCATGTTCACACCTTAAACAAACCGTACCAGAGTTTGTTTGGAAGCGGACTGAGACCACCTCTTCAGCTGGGTCTCGGTACGGTTGTTTAGTCCACACCCGAGTGCGATTGCTGTATTCACACTTGCCAAAAAGATCCGCACCAAGAGGGGAAACGAACTTGAGTTTGATTCAATCAAAGCAAACAAGACAGGTGTGAATACCTGCAAAGTGGCAATGATAAATATTATACATATCTAAAGCAAGATTACTGTGTTAGCTAAATAACATTTTCTTATAAAAAAATCCTGATAATGCTAGAGATGTGGCTTAATGAGCAGTGTATGTGCTCTGACGTGTGTGGGGTGATGCAAGAAACCAAACAGGTGTCTTCTAAATAGAAATCAAGGGTTTACGAGTGACTCCTATATTCTGTAAATATAGGAACAGGACAATAATTTAGAGGATTGCCATTCTGAAAATGCTGGAGTGTATAAGTGGTCACTGAGAGTGAGCATTAAGATGAGATACAAAAAATAATTGTTGGCAGTGTGTGTGTGTTTTTTTTATGACAATTTTTGCTTATTACTTTTACCTTCAGCCAGTAAGTCATTGTCTGAACAGGTATCAGCAGCTAGTCCTAGGATGTGTTTAGTTTAGGAAGTTTGGGAAGATAAGTAGCAATATAATGTTGGAAATTACCTGGATTAAATTTGTTTTACAACAATGAAAAGTAAACCAAAAAATTTCTCAGAAAGTGATATGATCACACTTCTTTATCTCTACTGTGCATGTGCTAAGTCTGTCGACACCCTAAATGTTTCTGTTTAAAGAAATGTAGTGTGCTACAGTTGCTTTTGTTCTCCCCTATACCTGAATACATTGTGAAATTACAAGACTGAAAATCAGGATCAGAATCAGAAATAGCTTTAGTGCCAAGTGTGTTTACACACACAAGGAATTCGTCTTGGTGTTATGAGCTTCCAGTACAGAAAGTACAAACATAGTGCAGACATATAATTAAGGTAATAAAAACACTAATAATAAAGAGAATAGACAATAAATAATCAATTACAATAGTAACTAGATTGAAAGGTTTGTAGACAAACTTTAAGTTGGCTTGAAGAAGCCTAGCTAGAAAGTTTGAAAAAGTTTTAAAAGCTTGCAGTCTGAAAGTTTTCAGTTTGAAGTAGTTTGAAAGTTAAAATTGTTTTAAAGATTAAAGTTTGAATGTTTTTAAGGCAATACAGTCTATCAGAAAAACAGATAGATATAAAACATATTGCTAGGGTACCTGGGGTGGTTGCTAGGCTGTTTCTAGGATGAATAGCATGTTGGTGGCATGATTAGCCTGTTTCTAGCATGATTAGCATGTTGCTAGCACAATTAGCATGTTACTAGAATGTTGCTAGCATGATTAGCATGTTACTAGCATGATTAGCACATTACTAGCATGTTTCTAGCATGATTAGCATGTTACTAGCGTGTTGTTAGCATAATTAGCAAGTTACTAACATGTTGCTAGCATGATTAACATGTTACTAGCATGGTGTTAACATTTTGTTGGCATGATTAGCAAGTTACTAACAAGTTTCTAGCATGATTAGCATGTTACTAGCATGTTGTTAACATTGATTAGCAAGTTACTAACATGTTAACATGATTTGCAAGTTACTTGCATGTTGCTAACATTATTCTAGCATGATTACCATGTTACTAACATGATTCGAGCATGATTAGCATGTTGCTAGCATGTTTCTAGCATGTTTAACAAGTTGCTAGCATGTTTCTAGCATGATTAGCAAGTTACTAGCATGTTGTTAGAATAGCAAGTTACTAGCATGTTGTTAGCATGATTAGCAAGTTAATAGCATGTTTCTAGCATGATTAGCATGTTACTAGCATGCTTCTAGCGTGATTAGCATGTTACTAACATGATGCTATCATGTTTCTAACATGTTTAACAAGTTGCTAGCATTTTGTTAGCATGTTTAACAAGTTGCTAGCATGTTTATAGCATGACTAGCATGTTACTATCATGGTGTTATCATTTTGTTAACATGATTAGTAAGTTTGCTAGCATGATTCTAGCATGATTAGCACGTTACTAGCATGATTCTAGCATGAATAGCCTGTTACTATTATGTTTAGCAATTTGCTAGCATTGGTGTTAACATTTTTTTATTAACATGATTCTAGCATGATTAGCATGTTTAGCAAAGTTTCAAGCATTTAGTTAACATGTTTAGCAAGTTGCTAGTATGTTTCTAGCATTACTAGCATGCTACTAGCATGGTGTTAACATTTTGTTAGCATGATTAGCACGTTTACTAGCATGTTGCTAGCATGATTCTAGCATTATTAACATGTTACTAGCATGAATTTAGCATGATTAGCATGTTACTAACATGATGTTAACATGTTTCTAGCATGTTGCTAACATGTTTCTAACATGATTACCGAGTTACTAGCATTTTGTTAGCATGTTTCTAGCATGAGTATCAAGTTACTAGCATGTTGTTAGCATTATTAGCAAGTTACTAGCATTTTGTTAGCATTTTCCTAGCATGATTAGCAAGTTACTAGCATGTTGTTAACATGATTGGCAAGCTACTAGCATGTTGCTAGCATGATTCTAGCATGTTTAACAAGTTGCTAGCATGTTTATAGCATGATTAGCACGTTACTAGCATGGTGTTAGCCTTTTTTTAACATGATTAGCAAGTTACTAGCACATTTCTAGTATGATTAACATGTTAATAGCATGTTGTTAGCATGATTAACAAGTTACTAGCATTTTGTTAGCATGTTTCTAGCATTATTAGCAAGTTACTAGCATGTTGTTAGCATGTTTCTATGCTAATCCAGCTAAAACCAGTTTAAAAAAAACAAAAAAAACAGCTAAGACTAGCCTGGCCTGCTAAACAAAACCACTTTAAAGCCAGCTTGGGAGACCAGCCAAAGCAGTCAGTCAGCTTAGGCTGGTTTTAGCTGTTTTTTCAGTAGTGAGTTGTTAAGCTTTGCTATAGCAATAGACAGGTTAAATACACCATACGTCTTATTGTATAAAAGTTTTCACCCCCTCAATAAAAGTCTATGGGATTTTAGGTGGCTTTGATAGTCTGGTTTACGAAAACCGTAAGCCAGATCAGGTAGAAAAGATATAGCAACCCGAGTCAGACCAGTCTGAAGGTCTGACCCGAGTTTGGTGGTTG
Source organism: Sinocyclocheilus anshuiensis (assembly GCF_001515605.1). Taxonomy (NCBI): domain Eukaryota; kingdom Metazoa; phylum Chordata; class Actinopteri; order Cypriniformes; family Cyprinidae; genus Sinocyclocheilus; species Sinocyclocheilus anshuiensis. The sequence goes on along the minus strand of NW_015558705.1, from coordinate 56,267 downwards.
TAGCTTTAAAAGTATAGGAGGAGATACATTTTAAAATTTGGTCTCAGAAGAAGAAGAAGAAGAAGCAGAAGAAGTTTAAATAGGATTTCAGTAAGTTGGCTTTTTCAAGCCAACTTAATAAAAATATATTAAGAAAATGAATATATGAAATATGAAAATATTTGAAAGAATGAAAAAGAAAATGTCTATAGACAGAATTGTGAATGTGCATATGTGCTATTTACAGATGAAGGTTTGATGGGTTATTTACAGATGTACAGTACTGAGGTGACATTTCATCATAAATACTGAAAGGAGTTTTTCTCTCTACTTCTGAGCAACTTGAAATAACGCTGTATTTTTTATAAAATTCAGGATTTTAACAGGATTTTCTCCATTCTTTCCTTAGCTATCTGACCGTGGATGTCTCTCTGAGCAGGTTAGAGAAGCATTCCTTCTACAACCTGAGAAAGCTTACTCATATGTAAGTTACAGCATCCAAAATCCATATATAAATTCCAGTTAACCACACAAAATAAAAAATAGAATATTAAATTAAATTAAAAGAACATTTTATTCATTTAAAGATTTTAAAGTTTAGTCTTGTTTAAAATTATGTAATCCTTTGAAATGAGCAGGCACCAGAAGTCACACAGAACAGAACAAAATTATATTATTTCAAGTAAATTAACCAACTGTATTTAATAACATGAAAACAATATCACTGATCATAAATACAATAGAGACAACTGATTGATTCTGTAAATTAAACAAATAAACAGATTAAATAATGATTTGTAAACATTTGTATGCCTGTATAGTTGTTCATAAGTAAATGATTTAAGTTTTAAATGTTGTCAATACATCATTGTACATTTTAGTGTCTATGCAAATGTAAGTAAACGTGCGTGTGGTAAAATCACATTTTACATAACATAATACAAATACTCAAGAGATCACATTTATGAAACAGCATTCTCTATTTAACAGACTCTCTAACTCTCTTTTTAACCCTGAGGCCAGAAATATATTTAAGTACATGAATTGTACTTTATTTATTCTATATTCTCCAAAAAGTGTAAACACAACAGAAGTGTTAAAGAAATTATATACTTCAATTTTAACGCACTGGGTAAAATTAAACAAAAACAAAAACAAAAACACAGGATCTGCAATAATGTATACACGTAACGAAGAAGAGAAAAAACAATAATTATTTACATTAAAGGTTTGGAACAAAACATCTCGGTTACGTACGTAATCCTTGTTCCCTGATGGAGGGAACGGAGACGTTATGTCGAGACTCGGCATAGGGGTTTACTTGAGGGCCCCAATCCGCTCTGACTTTAAGTGAAAATGCCAATGAAATTTTGCTAGTGGATTTTGCATGCCTGTGCCACTCCCCGTGTATACGGGTGTAAATAGGCGACAGGTGCATCCACTCATCAGGTTTTATGCTGAGGAGCCGAGAAAGTGTCCCTGGCAACCAGCGATGGTTTGAGGTTGAGGCATGGGGACATAACGTCTCCGTTCCCTCCATCAGGGAACGAGGTTTATGTACGTAACCGAGACGTTCCCTATCTGTCAGTCACTAAAAGTTATGTTGTGACTCGACATAGGGGGTCCATGGAAAGCACCACAACCTGAACCCCGTCACAACCCTGTGGCATTGCAAATGTTGACAAGCCGCCACGTATCAGACAAATTCTATGCAAAGGTCGTAACCTTCCCAACACCCCAGCACAAATTCGCTGACCTTGGCACCCGCAGGGACCAAAAAGGTGAGTACATTGCTGCTGTAGATAGCCATGCCGCTGTCAAGTCAAGTCACCTTTATTTATATAGTGCTTTTAACAATACAGATTGTGTCAAAGCAACTGAACAGCATTAATTAGGAAAATAGTGTCAATAATGCAAAATGACAATAATAAACACAAATTTTTCAGTTAAAGACAGTTCATCATTGAATTCAGTGATGTCAACATCCAGCTCAGTTTAAATAGTATCTTTGCAATCAAGTCAACGGTATCGCTGGAAATGAAGTGTCCCCAACTAAGCAAGCCAGAGGCGACAGCGGCAAGGAACCAAAACTCCATCGGTGACAGAATGGAGAAAAATTCTGTCCTGTTCCTACCATAGAAAATGCTGTTCCTACCATAGAAAATCTTTTCTTAAGAGAAGGGATTTCGACCCTCATGAAAGGTGCTTCATGCCTTTCCTGTTTGTTGTTTACAGCTTGGCAGTAATGATGGGGAAGCGAGCCTTCCGGAGAAGGGTGCTACAGAGGCCACATCCTACCCATAGGGAGGTATCATGTGGAGACACTGATATAGACTGACCCAGGCCTGGGGCAGTACTATATATGGAATGGAACTCTGAGGCAGGTCTTATCTGGGAGTATGGAGGAACGACTGCCAACAGAGACTGACAGAATGGTCTGTCAAAGGGAAGACACATCATATCAGACATATCACTGCTATGTTGATGACACTCAACTCTACCTCTCATTCCATCCTGATGATCCGACGATAGCTACTCGCATCTCAGCATGTCTAACAGACATTTCTTTTTGGATGATTATTGTCCTCATTTGTAAGTCGCTTTGGATAAAAGCGTCTGCTAAATGACTAAATGTAAATGTAAATGTAAAGACACGGGTTCACCGAGAGAGAAACCTATACGTGGAAGAATACACATATAGGATCGCCTGAAGGAAATCAAGCCATATGGACACCTAGCCCAGAATAGGGGCTGGCCGGAGACCCGGGCAAGCTAACAACGATACTGGGCCTGGCGTCAGACTGCTCCTCCCAGTCATACTGCCGGGGGTGCTGGAGGGTACTCAACCAGGGTTGATACTCAAAAGGGTTTTGATACTC
>NW_015558705.1:42058-52623 GCF_001515605.1 Sinocyclocheilus anshuiensis | reverse complement strand
TGATACTCAAAAGGTTTTTGATACTCAAAAGGCACTTGCATCCCCGGGTGAGGGGAAATGGCGCAGCAAGCGTGACACCGGCCGGTCCTTCCCGCCATTTACCTATTACCCAACACACAGGAAGAAACCAGCTCGACGCGGAGACTGTAGAATCTCGCGAAGGTGCTCTGTGTCGCCCAGCCCGCAACTCTACAAATGTCAGCCAGAGAGGTGCCGTGCGCCAATGCATAGATCATGAGCTCTCACCCCCAGGGGGCATGGCTTGCCTTGGGACTGGTACGCCAAGGCGATGGCATCCACTATCCCAGTGGTTCTCAAACTTTTTTGGTCGCACCCCCCTTTTGAAAGTCAGTAACAAATCACACAAACTAAAGTAGATTGCAGAAATATAAAAAGAAAATCTGTTGCTTTACCACACTACTTTAGGTAATTCAAAGTCACTATAATAAACATGTAAACATGTGGACTGCACTAAACACTGTATGTTAACTTTAGACCAGTGGTTCTCAAACTTTTTTGGTCATGCCCCCCTTTCCCGAATCCCTATTCCACCTCAGAGTACCAAATAATTTCACTAAACATTATGAAAAATTCATGTTTTTTAAACCTACAGGGTAAAAAACACCTGCATCACTTGAAACATTGAAAAATAGCATAGATTTTTTTATTTATTTTTATTTTTTTTGTAGGTTTGCTGTCTGCTAAGGCATAGGACACACAGGCCTTTCCTCCTCACCAACAAAATTAACACCGTGTCTACACCGGACGCGAGTGGCAAAATACATTAGAACCCATTATAATCAGTGACGTCTAGATGCGGCGCAATGCGACACGACAAATCCCTGGCATTAAAGGGGTCATATGATGTTGAAGCTGTTGCCCCCATCAAATTGAAAAAGGTTAGAGAAAAACGTTCTACAGTAATACTACAGTCCTATTAAATTCGGATAAGACAGAGATATTACTTATTGGACCAAAAGACAGTACACCGAATCTCGTGGATTACAATTTGCAACTAGACGGATGTACGGTTACTTCCTCTACAGTCAAAAATCTGGGTGTTATATTAGATAGCAACTTGTCTTTTGAAAATCACATTTCCCATGTTACAAAAACAGCATCCTTCCATCTTAGAAACATAGCCAAGTTAAGAAACATGATACCTGTTTCTGATGCAGAAAAGCTAGTTCATGCATTCATGACCTCTAGACTGGACTATTGTAATGCACTGCTAGGTGGTTGTCCTGCATCTTCAATAAACAAGCTACAGGTAGTCCAAAATGCAGCAGCTAGAGTCCTTACCAGGTCAAGAAAATATGATCATATTACCCCAATTTTACAGTCTCTGCATTGGCTACCTATTAAGTTCCGTATCAGTTACAAAATATTTTTTAACTTTAGATTTAACTTTCTGTCACCCCTCAGGAACCTGATGATGAGATCGTGCTTTGCCAGGGACCGGCTGTCCACTGCATCGTGAAGTGCTGCAATAGCAGCCACATACACTTTCAAGGTGGAGGGTGACAGCCTACGCTCCAAACTTTCTTGCAGGAAAGAAAGCACTACTCCAATCGTGCATCTTCGGGGGTCTTCTCGGCATGAACAGACTCCACTTCAGTGCATAGGCTTGCCTTGTAGAAGGGGCTCTAAGCCTGAGTGATGGTGTCTACCATCGCCAGTGGCAGGTCATTTAAGTCCTGTCCAGGAGCCAGACATGGAGGTCCCAGAGATCTGCATATGGTGCCGAACCCCTGAGAAAGAAGGTCATTCCTCAGGGGGATGCGCCAGGGAGGGGCTGTCGTGAGTAGCATGAGTTCCGAAAACCAGATCCGTGTGGGCCAGTAAGGCGCAACCAGCAAGACCTATTCCTCTTCCTCCCTGACTTTGCACAGTGTCTGTGTGAGAAGGCTCACTGGGGGAAACGCATTTTTGTGTAGAGCCCAAGGCCAGCTGTGTGCCAGTGTGTCCCTGCCAAGGGGGGCCTCGGTCAGGTAGTAATACAGCTGACAGTGGGCGGACTCGTGGGAAACAAACATGTCTACCTGGGCTTACCCGAATCGACTCCAGATCAGCCGGATCATCTCAGGATGGAGTTGCCATTCTCCGGGGAATGCGAGCTGTCGTGAGAGTGCATCGGCTGCACAATTGAGCTCCCTCGGAATGTAGACGGCGCACAGCGACTTGAGCCGTGTCTGACTCCAGAGGAGATGACGGGCGAGCTGTGACATGCGACGTGATCATAGACCTCCCTGCAGGTTGATGTACGAAAACAGCCGCAGTGTTGTCCGTGTGGACCGTGTGGCGGGAACTGCTGCAAGGCCAGATGTACTGCCAACAGCTCTAGGCAGTTGATGTGCCAAAGCAGTCGAGTCCCTGTCCAGAGCCTCGAGGCTGCCTGCCAGTTGCATGTAGTGCCTCCGCCTGTACTGGAGGCATCAGTCGTGACAACGATATGCTGGGACACTTGTTCTTAGGGCACCCCGGCCTGTAGAAATGCAAGGCCTGTCCAGGGGCTGAATAGGCGGCGACATGCCGGCGTGATGGTCACGCAAAGGTGCCGTGATGCCATGCCCATCTCGGGACTCGGGAGTGTAACCAGTGCTGAAGTGGTCTCATATGAAGCAATCTGAGCGGCGTGACTGTGGCTGTGGCTGCGGATGCCATATGCCCCAGGAGCCTCTGAAAATGTTTCAGAGATACCACATTCCTGCCTCTGAAGGAACTCAGGCAGTTCAGCACTGACTAGGCATGCTCGTTGGTAAGACACACCGTCATACTCACCGAGTCTAACTCCATACCGAGAATAGAGATTTTCTGCACAGGGGAGAGTTTGCTCTTTTCCCAGTTGACCCGAAGCCCCAACTGGCTGAGGTGCCAGAGCACCAGGTCCTTGTGATCACACACATGCTCTCGTGACCAGGCCATGATGAGCCAGTCGTCGAGGTAGTTGAGGGTCCTGATGCCCCCTTCCCATAACGGAGCAAGGGCGCCCTCCGCGACCTTCGTAAAGACACAGGGAGACAGGTACAGCCCGAAGGGGAGGACCCTGTACTGCCATGCCCGACCCTTGAACGCAAACCGTAGGAACGGCCTGTGTCGAGGAAGAATCGAGACATGAATGTAAGCGTCCTTCAGGTCGACCACTGCAAACCAATCCTGGGGCTGGATGCATCTGATGATGCACTTCTGAGTCAACATCTTGAATGTAAGCTTGTGAAGGGCCCGATTCAAGACTTGCAGTCCGGGGGGCACCGCAGTCCTCAGCATGGGGAGAAGGTGCTCTCGAGGACGCAGGGGGGCACCCTCACCGACGAGCAGGCTGAGGCGCGGCCCGTGGCGGAGCTGGAGGATCATGCCGGGGCAAGATGTGCTGGATGGCCTCAGTCTGTCTCCGCACTGCCGAGAACTGCTGGGCAAAGTCCTCGACAGCATCGCCGAATAGGCCAACTTGCAAGATGGGATTTGTCGACATCTCTCATCTCAGCGAGGTTGAGCCAAAGATGGTGCTCTTGGGCCTTCCGGAGGGCAAAGTCAGTCGGCGTGTGCAGTTCCTGCATCAACCCCGGGTCGGAACTACCCTCGTGCATTTGTTTGAGTGCCTTGGCCAGGATAGCCATGGCATGCAGGGCAGAGGCAGCTTGGCCCGCAGCATAAGCTTTGGTGGTGAGAGCCGCTGTCAGCCTACAGGCTTTGGACGGGAGACGAGGACGATTCCTCCAAGTGGCGGTGTTTTGCGGGCAAAGGTGCACCGCAACCGCACTCTCCGTGGCGGTGTTTTGCGGGCACAGGTACACCGCAACTGCTCTCTCCACTTGGGGAATGTCAACGTACCCCCTAGCCACCCCACCATCGAGGGTAGTGAGGACGGAGGAGGCAGACGAGCGGCTTCTGGACGAAAAAGGGGCCGTCCACAACTTCGTCAACTCCTCATGCACCTCCCGGAAGAAAGGCACTGGGTCCGATTCAGCGGTGGCAACCACACCCGAGGGGGACAGCCCTGCCAAATCTTCATCCTCGGAGGAAGATAGCCCATCCCCCGATGCAGCGATCAGTATCTGATTCTCCAGCGGTGCACCGAATGAAATGCTGGGACCGTCATGAGCCGGGCCAGCGAAATCACTCGGGAGCCACTCAGCACATTCGCTGCAGGAGGAGTGAGAGGTCCACGGGGACGGACCTGGCGGAGAAGCTCTCACTGTGATCCTCAGATCTCCCTGAACTCCAGCCAGCGGTCCTCTGCTCGTGACAGAGAAACCAAGATTAGTAGAGACTGAGGGTGCCCCTCCGATCCCCTTGAGGAGAGAGAGGAGAGATCGCAGCGAAGCCATGCTCAAACGCTCACAGTGAAAGCATGAGTCATCCACGAATGCAGTTTCACGGATGCCCAGACACTGAAGACAACAATCGTGTCCATCGACAGAGGACAGGTAACGACCGCAACCAAGAGGACACCGATGGAATGGCATCTTTAAAAAGATCCGAGCCGTCCATGATGAGAAACTGCTCTATTAGTTTAACCCAGAGGAATCGCTGATTCAACAGGGACACCGCTGTTTGTGCCGTCACGCCAACCAGGAACAGCTTCTTTCTTCCAGTCAAAATGAAAAGGCTTTTCACACACTCGGCTCCAAAGCAAAAATCTGATGAGTGGATGCACCTGTCGCCTATTTATACCCGTATGCACGGGGAGTGGCTCAGGCATGCAAAATTCACTAGCCAAATTTTACTGGCGTTTTATCTTAAAGTCAGAGTGGATTGGGGCTCTCAAGTAAACCCCTTATGTCGAGTCATGACATAACTCGTAGTAACCGACAGATAGGGAACCAGCATTGAATCCCTGATTAAATGCACCCATGATTTTACTGAGTTGTTCTGACACTGTACTTTCTTTGTTGAGGTTTTCTTATTGTACTAGAAAATGTGCTTTCATTTAGCATATCTGGCTGAGTAAACTGAATAAGAGAAAATGACGTCAAAGAACTGTTATTCCCATCATCTGCAAAAATAATGTGAAATTAATTCTGTTACATTCAAGCATAATGTCCAGCTCTCTCTCTCTCTCTCTCTCTCTCTCTCTCTCTCTCTCTTTCTAACTCTCTCTCGTTTCAGAGAAATAAGAAACACAAGAAATTTGACGTTCATCCATCCAGAGGCATTAAGGAATCTCCCTAAATTACAGTATTTGTGAGCAAAACATTGTCTACATACTTTTGGTCTGCAAATTGCAAAAATAATAATAATAATAATAATGTTTTGTCATGTTTTCCTGTTTTAAATATTTTATTGAGGTTTATGCCTAAAACAAAAAATAAATAAATAAATACAAAAGCTTAACATTTACATGTAACTCAATTAGATCACAACTTGATATGAACAGCTGTAGTCCAACAATGTAGGACTGTTGATAATGAAGTCACGCACAGTTAGTGAAGTAATAACTTCTGCTAATAATCGATTAGAGATCACAAATAATGCCAGATCGTTATAGTTAATTAACATGAAAGTACAAAAAGCTGTTCATTGTTTAATCTTGTTAACCTGTCCTGTAGCATGTAATTGACAGACTTTACTCCCATTGGCTATACATGTGGTTCATTCATTCTACAGCTCTCTCACCAATGTTATCTCTCTGAGATGTTGATGTAACAAACATGGCATCTGAGGATTACTTTTTTTTTTTTGTCCCTGCCCTGACATTTTGCTTTAGTTAAGTCCTTGTGGGTCATGGTTTTTTTAATGCATTTATGCACATGCACTCTTCAAAAACTGCAATATACAGATTATATATAGATATATAATGTACTACATGTTTGATTATTGTGCCCAAGAGCATGGTCTTGATAAGTAAAGCTATAACCAGGTAGTCAGCCCAGCAATAACATTAGGGCACTCAGTACTCTGTATTCAGTACTCAGTACACACTTATTTGCAACCAAAAGTGCAGTTACCTTTAGCAATAAAATCAGTGTCACTATGCACTGTATTCACATGCATAAGAACTTGAAATAATAACCAAGAGGTGTTGTATTTTCAGAGGCTTATTCAACACAGGCCTCACCATCTTCCCTGTCCTGACCAATATCCAGGCTGATGACTCATACTTCCTACTGTGAGGAATGTTCTATAATGCAGCAGTTTTCATACAGATCAGTGTTTTTGAAGGTATTCTTTTAATCTATTTCTGCTCTTTCTTCAGAGAACTAAGCGATAATCCTTATATTGCTGAAATTCCAGCTAACGCTTTTCTTGGCATTACCAATGATCTGCTGTCAGTGTAAGTCTTGTCATATTCCCTCATATTCACATTTTTGTCATACTAACAGAGAAAAATGGGTTTTGAGCTGTCATTCGTTATTAGCTTTTAATCGTTATTAAACTGTTATTAGCAAGATTTTTGCACAAAGACATGACTGTTATTTTTTGCTTTTTATTCAACAGGAGGCTGTACAGCAATGGCTTTACGAAAGTCCAACATCATGCTTTCAATGGCACAAAGCTGGACTCGGTGTAAAGTTTTTATAAAAACTTGTATAACACAAATTCAAACAATGAAGTGCTACAAATGTATCTAAAACCATATATACACAAGTTTGATGCAACACATTTATGGAGCATTGATCATTAACAGAATAGTTTACCCAAGCATGACATTTTTTTTTTATATATATATATACAGTATATATAATATTTTAAAACTCTTAAACCAAAAAGAGTGAAAAAAAATCAATTTCAATATTTATTTTATTAATTTATATTAATTTTATATATATTCAATATTCATATTTTTTATATATATATATTCAGTATATATTTTTTTTTTTTTTTTAACTTAATTACATTACAAAACCACTCCAAAAACACCAAAAGCACTACCAAAATAAGTTCTTAAACGTGTGTTATAATCTTCCAAGAAACAGACCAAAAAGGACTTAAAATATGGTCTGTAGCTCACACAAAGCTATCGTATTGCTTTAGACAAGGGTTTCCAACCCTGTTTCTGGAAGGCTAGCAGATTGCGGCTCCAACTCCAATCAAACACAACTAAACCAGCTAATCAAGGTGTTTTGGGTTACTTCATAATTACAGACAGGTGTGTTGGCTCAGGGTTGGAACTGAAGTCTGCAGGACGTCTCTAGGAGCAGGGTTGTAGATTCCTGCTTTAGGCATATAATATATGTGAAAGTAGTATGGAGTATTGTATGGAACTTATATGTTTTTATGTCCTTTCTGACAGATGTGTTCACTGTGAACTGTCACTGCATAAAGTGACAATTCATAGAGAAAAGACTGAGTGAAAAGTCTGTTTTTTATTCCACTGAAAAAACAACAGCATATGGTTAAATAATGATATAATTTCTATATTTGGTTGAACTATTCATTCACTTAATTCAATAGCATGCATACCTTGCTAGTGTCTTCTCAATCAGTTCCCACGGAAAAGTGTATGGAGCCCTTGTTGGGCTGTTACATTGCACTGGAGAATTCATCCAGCATGGTTATGAAATTCATGTTATTTTAGAAACCACATTGCACAGAGTACTTTTCTTCAGCATTCAGTATTTTGTCTTGTTTTGCAGGAAAATATCTAAAAATTCTTAAATGTGTTGTAGTGTATTTAAAGGAGCAGCTGTTAAAAATGTTCTTATTTAGAATAAAATTATTGGAGATTGCATTTTCTAAAGAAAATGTGATGCTAAGGTTTTGTGGCATTTTGCTAAATGGTTTCTTCCTGGCCCCAAAGAGTCTTTATGATATTCTGGTTCCATCCGATGTGTGCTTTAATGTAAATCTGTATGATTTTTGCCATCAGCCAGGTGAAAGACCTAAATCTGACTTATTACAAATAATTGTGCACCTATTCTTAACAAGCAGCATTTATATAGCACAAATATTTTGGGACAAGTTACCTACTAAATACTTTATGGTTTATGGGTTTGTTTGTGGCTTAACAAGCACCACAAAAAGTCTTTTAATTTCATCTTTAACATTTAATGGCAGATTTTACGCCTTTTCTTTACAGGTACCTGCATAGAAATAAGCAGCTGACGAGGCTGGATGAGAGAATGTTTGCTGGGACTAGCAGTGGGCCAATGCTCCTGTGAGTGCCTTTTGTTTCTCCTGAAAGCACTTGAGATTCAGTGTCTGTAGTTCTCTCTAAGCTCTTTTACTCAGGGGTTGCTGTCCTTGTCCATAAATGATTTTGCTGCGTTTTCGTTATGGAATATATATATGTATATACAGTCATGTGAAAAAGTTAGGACACCCTATTGAATTCCATGGTTTTCTGTATCAGGACATCATTAAAAATTATCTGGTCCTTGTCAGGTCTTAAAATTTGGAAATAAAACCCTAGATGAACAACATCACATGACATATCACACAAAAATAAAGCAAAGATGGAAAAGCCATGCGTCACAAAGTTAGGACACCCTATGATTCACTTGCCTGTGCATCCACTTTTAGCAGCAAAAACTTGAAGTAATCATTTTCTGTATGACTTAATTAGTCTCTCACATCGTTCTGGAGGAATTTTGACCCACTCTTCTTTGTAACATTGCTCCAGTTTATTGAGGTTTGTGGGCATTTGTTTATGCACAGCTCTCATCACAGCATTTCATTCAGGATGAGGTCTGGACCTTGACTGGGGTATCAAAACACCTTGATTCATTACTTTTCAGTCGTTCTGTTGTAGATTTGCTGGTGTGCTTGGGATCATTGTCCTGTTGCATCACCCAATCTTGGCCAAGCTTTAGCTGTCAGATGGGTGGCCTCACATTTGACTCTAGAATACTTTGAGTTCATGGTTGACTCAATAACTGTGAGGTGCCCAAGTCCTGTGGCTACAAAACAAGCCTAAAATCATCAGCACTCCACCAGCATGTGTGACTTTTGCTATGAGGTGTTTGTGATCATATGGTCTTTAGGTTTTCAGTAAACATGGCGCTGTGCATTATGGCCAAACTTCTCCACTTTGGTCTCGTCTGTTCAAACGGCATTGTTCTAGAAGTCTTACGGTTTGTTCAGATGCAACTTTGCAAGCCTAAACCGTGCTGCCATGTTTTTTTAGATAGAAGAGACTTTCTTCTGGCAAGCCTGCCAAACATGCCATACTTGTCCCATATTTTTCTAATTGTACTGTCACAAACTTTATCATTTAACATATTAACTGAGTCCTGTAGATTCTGCGGTGAAGTTCTTGGGTTTTCTGCCATTTCTCTGAGCGATACACAGTCTGATCTTGGGGTGAATTTGCTGGGACGTCCACTCCTGGGAGGATTGGTGTCTGTTTTGAATGTCTTCCACTTGCGAATAAACTTCCTCACTGCAGAATGATGGACTTCATATTGTTTGGAAATGGCCATATTACTCTTCCCAGATTGATGGTAGCAACAATTGCTAAGATCATTGCTGATGTCTTATCTCCTTGGCATTGTGTTAACACACACCTGAAGGCTCCGGACCAGCAAACTGTCGAAACTTCTGATTTTATAGAGGTGCTCACACTTGCTGATCAGTTAATCAAAGGTATTTTATTAGCAGTGCCTTACCGTTACTTATCCTCTTAATTCCTGTTAACAGTAAGGGTGTCCTAACATTGTCACACATGTCTTTTAAATTTTAGCTTTATTTTTGTTAAATAAATAATGACATGGTGTGATATGTCATGTGTTGTTTTTCATCTGAGGTTTTATTTTCCAAATTTTAAGACCTGCCAAGGACCAGATAATTTTTTATGTTCTGAATGGAAAACCATTGAACTCAATAGGGTGTCCTAACTTTTTCACATGACTGTATATATGTGTGTGTGTGTGTGTGTATATAAATTGTAAATTAACTGTAAATTATAAGATTAAAATTGTTATTATGATTGTAATATATCGCATATAAATATGAATTGTACAAGTTTGTAAAAAAATGTATTTAGAGATTAGATCATGTCATAAGACAAAAATAAAATTTTTTGCATAATGCATAATTTTTTTTTACATTTTAATGGAAAACATTTTCTCTTTAAAAAAATGGAAATAACAGAATTTTTTTTTACATTTTAATGGAAAACATTTTCTCTTTAAAAAAATTGAAATAACAGGTTGTTTAAAGGGGTCATATGATGTTGCTAAAAAGAACATTATTTTGTGTATTTGGTGTAATGAAATGTGTTTAAGGTTCAAAAAACACATTATTTTCCACATACTGTACATTATTGTTTCTCCTCTATGCCCCGCCTTTCTGAAACGCGTAGATTTTTACAAACCTCATCGGTCTGAAAAGCGAGATGTGCTGTGATTCGCCAGCTATCCAGTGCATTGTGATTGGCCGAATACCTCAAGCATGTGGCGGAAATGTTACGCCCCTACCATACTGTGATGCCCTGTCCGGCTGGAGCGACGAGACAAAAACATTAAAACCCATTATAAACGAGGCATTTGTTGCATCCAGTGGGGACATAATTGCGGATTATAATGTCTTATACTGTCTTTTTACGCGTTGCATCGCGCGTAAACCTAAAACCATGTCTGCATTTGTGATCGGAGAAATGACAAACAACAAGCACTACTCTACAC
>NW_015558705.1:38324-40963 GCF_001515605.1 Sinocyclocheilus anshuiensis | reverse complement strand
TGCAGTCTGTGAGTCAGAACAGCCGGCATTGTAGTCTACTCTACCAGGATCAGGAAACAGTCCTCCATAAAATGTGCTGCACACATCTGAATATTTGGGTTGAACTGTTCTGGAACAGTGTTGTAAATACAACTTAACCACTGATTTCTAGTCCTGTCCTCTTTTGGAAGGCCAAACGAAGTAGTTTTGCTTTCACAACGAAACACAGCGTCACACATGGCGGATTCGACGAAGGAGCGTCCGGCGGGCTTGCGGCAACCACATGTGACAACCCCGGGATGGACTCCGCTTCGTATACGGTGAAAGCTGATCCGGCGATCCACAGTGCGAAGTTGATGTATTTCCTCAGCGACCAGCACGGATCAGCTCTAGGCATGACGAAGCGGATATCGTCCTCTTTTGGAAGGCCAAACAAAGTAGTTTCGCTTTCACAACGAAACACACAGTGCCTTCATGACATGGCGACAGCAACAATACTACAGCGAGAATAAAAGTTGCGCCTTCTTTCTTTGCGTGAACATTTGGATTATGCAAATCTTCCCACATCGTGACGTAGAAATGTGGGGGCGTGTTAGAACGAGCCGTTTTAGGTAGGCGTGGTTGACTCTTAACTTTTATAAAGAATATCTCTTTGGATTTGAGATGTTAGTCTTTGCAACTTTACAGATCTTCTTTATGCACCAAGAGCTTGTAACACTTCAAAGAGAAAGGAAAAATTGAAATCGCATCATATGACCCTTTTAACTGATTTGACAAAGATTATATATTTATGTTCGCAACAGACTTCATAAATCTAGGAATCTTCATCAGTTACTAATAATTTTCCTGTAAGTGCAAAAATATATTCTCATCTGAATGCAGGATGTTGACCATAGTAATCTTATCGGTCTGCTAATGTGGGCCTGCTGAAATCATAATTCTTTAATAAGTTAATAATGTGGCCCCTCAGCTACCCTCTCAGGAGTCAGCTTAGTGTGAAATCATTGCTATGAGGTCACTGGCTAACTATCTCAAAATTAAAAAATCAGACAAGCAGGCTGCAATTGTCTTTTTTTGTTTTTTTGTTTTTTTCTTTGTCGTCGTCTTAATTTAAAACTCATGTTGCACAATAGACTCTTTGGAACATCTGTTTAAAACAAAAACAACAACAAGCTCATATTATAATGGACATTTTTGACACTGAGGGTTATAATCCTATAGGGAGGATTGATGATTTTCAGACAAAACCAAACAGGTGGTGGTAAATTTATTCTTTAGGTAATACTTTTCTTAGCCATTCTTTGAAAGTCTGCTGTCTTCTTTTCTCATCAGTGATGTATCAGAATCGGCTGTCACTTCCCTACCAACCAGAGGCTTGGAGTCACTTCGGGAACTCTGTGCTCGGAATGTTTGGACTCTCAAAAAACTACCACCGATCAAGACTTTCAGACGCATGATTACGGCAGACCTGACCTACCCCAGCCACTGCTGTGCATTCAAAAACTTGAAGAAAAAAAGAGGGTTTGTGGCCTTGATTATTCATTGCAATACTACTCTAAACTATGTGTCATATAATTGGTTGCCTTATTCTATTAAAAATTCTGAATATTATGGTTGTTTTAGTGAGCATGCAAAAAGATTTAAGGCCTTTTAAAAATGTATTTTCTGGCATTCAAGCAAAAGGATTTTTGCATTTTAAATGGCAGGTACTTAGAGGACATCATATGTAACCTTACTGCCAGGTATAATCAACTTCAGAAGAGATCTGTGGGAACTTTTACAATTCCTGGCCTGCACAGCAGCATGGAACCTGGCATCGATTCAGCTGATAACCTCTTTAGAGACACCTACGACCCCCAGGACTTTTACAGCAGACTGCACTACCACACCTACTTTGGCGGGCACACAGATGATGATGTGGGCTTTGGCGAAACGCTGAAGAACCCCCAGGAAGACACCAGCCATGAGTTTGACAGTCGCTATGACTACATTGTGTGTGAGGAGGGAGAGGAGGTCGCCTGTTTTCCTGCTCCTGATGAGTTCAACCCGTGTGAGGACATCATGGGTTTCAGCTTTCTAAGGGTATCTGTGTGGTTTGTCAGTTTGCTTGCTGTGTTGGGCAACCTGCTTGTACTGTTGGTACTGCTCACCAGCCACTACAAACTGTCAGTTTCAAGGTTTTTAATGTGCCACCTGGCCTTTGCTGACCTGTGTATGGGCATTTACCTTCTGCTGATTGCTTCCGTGGACCTCCACACACGTTCTGAATACTATAATCATGCTATTGATTGGCAGACAGGTCCGGGATGCAACCTAGCTGGGTTCTTCTCCATCTTTGCTAGTGAACTTTCGGTCTACACACTGACCACTATTACTCTGGAACGCTGGTATGCTATCACATACGCCATGAGACTGGACCGTAAGTTGCATCTGTCCCATGCTTCAGTCATCATGCTGGTAGGCTGGATCTTTTGCCTCTTATTAGCTCTTATGCCTCTCATTGGGGTCAGCAGCTACCAGAAGGTCAGCATTTGTCTGCCCATGGACACTCAGACACTTGGTGACCAGATCTACATCCTATGTGTGCTTGTTTTTAACATCCTGGCTTTTGTAGTCATTTGTGCCTGTTACATCAAGATCTATTGTGCTGTTCACAACCC
>NW_015558705.1:29218-36517 GCF_001515605.1 Sinocyclocheilus anshuiensis | reverse complement strand
GATGAGGATGTGGGCTTTGGCGAAACGCTGAAGAACCCCCAGGAAGACACCAGCCATGAGTTTGACAGCCGCTATGACTACATTGTGTGTGAGGAGGGAGAGGAGGTTGTCTGTTTTCCTGCTCCTGATGAGTTCAACCCATGTGAGGACATCATGGGTTTCAGCTTTCTAAGGGTATCTGTGTGGTTTGTCAGTTTGCTTGCTGTGTTGGGCAACCTGCTTGTACTGTTGGTACTGCTCACCAGCCACTACAAACTGTCAGTTTCAAGGTTTTTAATGTGCCACCTGGCCTTTGCTGACCTGTGTATGGGCATTTACCTTCTGCTGATTGCTTCCGTGGACCTCCACACACGTTCTGAATACTATAATCATGCTATTGATTGGCAGACAGGTCCGGGATGCAACCTAGCTGGGTTCTTCTCCATCTTTGCTAGTGAACTTTCGGTCTACACACTGACCACTATTACTCTGGAACGCTGGTATGCTATCACATACGCCATGAGACTGGACCGTAAGTTGCATCTGTCCCATGCTTCAGTCATCATGCTGGTAGGCTGGATCTTTTGCCTCTTATTAGCTCTTATGCCTCTCATTGGGGTCAGCAGCTACCAGAAGGTCAGCATTTGTCTGCCCATGGACACTCAGACACTTGGTGACCAGATCTACATCCTATGTGTGCTTGTTTTTAACATCCTGGCTTTTGTAGTCATTTGTGCCTGTTACATCAAGATCTATTGTGCTGTTCACAACCCCAGTCATCAGTCTACCATCAAAGACACCAACATTGCCAAGCGCATGGCTGTGCTCATTTTTACAGACTTCCTCTGCATGGCACCAATTTCAATGTACGCTATGACCGCTGCGTTGGACCACCCGCTCATCACTGTGTCAAACTCCAAGATCCTCTTGGTGCTCTTTTACCCTCTGAATTCCTGTGCTAACCCTTTTCTATATGCTATCTTCACCAAGGCCTTCCAAGGAGATGTCTTTATACTGCTCAGCAAAGTGGGTCTCTGTCAACGTCAGGCTCAGCTGTTCCGGGGTCAGACAATATCTTCGAAGGCAAGCAGCAGAGGAATCACTAGACGTGAGCGGGAGCAAACAGGGGCAAAGGAGACCCCTATTTCGCTTCTAGATTATCCAGGCAACCCGCCAGTCACCCAACAGCAGGAGGACAGTGATGGGCAGGACACTTGAAACCTATATGTTATTTCAGGCCACAACAACTTGAATGTAGAAGTCCAACCGAGTTGGAGTCCTTTAAGTTGCAATGCAACACAAAAAAGACCAAAAATTAATGAATTACCTGAACGATCTGCATTAAAACAAACTGATGAATTTTAGGTTGTATATTTAATGTATTTTGTTGCACTGGTAATAGTCAATGATTGACTATACAATAAAATACAGACATTGGGCCTTGTTCATTTGACACAAGCATCATGAATTAATGTGTAAATTGTTCATAAATCAATTCTTTTGTGACAGATTGTGTTCAATTCAATACACTAAAATGTATTAAAGAATCATTTTAGAATTGTTTTTAAAAGAAATTTGCTCATCTTGTGTTTTTTGAGGCCATGAATGGTTTATTAAGCTGTTTAACACCACACACAAAAGCAGTGTATAGTTACAGCACCCATATTAACTGAGTACATTGTGCATAAGCAGCCCAGCATTTAGAATTATATTTCATGATCAAATTTGTAATTCTCAATGGCCCAACCACAATAACTATTTTAGAATTTATGGTTGTAATTTAGTAACATCTTGAACTACTACATAGCGTCTTCTACTGCAGTTCTTCAACTGGCCATTGTTGCTGAGCATCATGTTTTTGTAAAATAAGAGCTTGTGTTTGTAGATAATTCAAGTGTTTAGATATTGTTATTGTAGATATTGATATTGTTTTTAGCTTGTGTCACTAACAGTTTCTAAGCTGTAATGTAGCTGTTGTAATCACAAAACATGTTTAGTTTATTATCTCTTTATTCATGCTATTTTATCTTCATGTATAACTAAATAAAAATGGGCCACTTTTATGTATTTAATTGTAATGATTTGTTTATTGTTAAAATAATTCCTCCTATTCCAAATTAAGATAAAGATATGGGAAACAATACCACTTATAGTGGATGAATTGTATAAGGTTATTTTATCATTCATTAATGGAGTATGGTAGCTCCTCCCCCTCTGCTATGTAATTCATTCTGCGACAGATGAGTGCATTCCACACTTTCTTTCTTTCTTTCTTTTTTTTTTGTTGCGCTAATTAAGTGCACAATCCAGGTATTTAAAGTGCACTTTTTCTTTTTGGAATTTGAACAAAAATTGCACTATATATTACAAAACGGTATAGAATAGTGCATGCGTACGCGATAATCGGGGATTAAATCAAGTTATGATTGTCTTGTATGTTAAGTGTGCACAAAGCAAGTGCAAGCACAAGTAAATAAGACCACCTAACAGCCACCGGTGTCACTAATAACAAGTTTTTGATGTAGTCCCTTTAACCACTGGATCAAAAAAAATTTCTCTCTGTCTCTCTTTAATCAACATAATATGGTTGTATTTTATTTCTGTAAATCAAGGGCTAGTAAATAAAAACACAAAAATATAATTGGTTAGCTGATCGTTTTTTGACCTCATTGCATGTTAAATAAAAATTTGAATAAAAATATTGTAACATTGCATTGCATGTTTATTGTGCAGAAAAACAAGGCTCAAAACATATCCGTACTGGATTTTATTAGCTAATTTATATGTTCTAAATGCACCTTCAAAAACAGTTCGATAAGCCAAAATTTGTGTTTTTGCTGTCTGTCTGAACAATGCCATCGCTTTTCCATTTGATACTTTGGTGAGTTTCTTTCCATATGGCTGGTAATGAAAATACTAAAAGGGATTTGAGTTACACTTCCACTAACCTCTTACTGAACTTTCCAGCTGACACAAATTGAGAGGAGACTCATGTATGGGTGTGAATGTACCAGGCTATTTTCCATTGAGGGAATTCATTTATTATTTTTAATTAGCTTTGGTTTTGATTTAGCTTTTGATTTATTTTTTTTAATTAGACTGATTTGTGATTTGAAGCAGTTGAAGAAGTTGATGACTTCTGCATTTAATCCTTTAACTTCCTGAATGAAAATTTCCACCTTTAATCAATCCAATACCTGCCATTAGTAGTGTCACAAAACATGAGTTTTAAAATAATTGATCAAATTGCATTGACATTGAAAACAATTAACAGAGACAGTTTCATCTATATTTTTGTTCATTTTGAACCAATTTGAACAAGCATGATAACTGGATTCTGGATTTCCCGTCTTGTAATGTGGAATGTGACAATTCTTCCAGATGGCATTTTATTCTCCCTGGATTTAACAAACATAGGCCTACAGCTCTATTTTCTCACCATCTAGCAGTGTCAAACTGTTTCTTACACTGAAGCATAACTTGTAAGAACTAAGACAAGCAAATAGGTGTGAAATGGAGGGGAATGATAATAGGAGTCTTTCTGGAGAAAATATTGCTGTTCAACATCTGGTTAATATTTTAACTGAGCTGGTTTCAAAGAAATACAGATGGAATATCTAACACCCACATGTGCTTTCATTGGTGACATGCCTTTGAGTTCTCTCACCTTTAGATTGGTTTCAAGTAATGCCTCGTTATGCCAATGCCTGTTTATATATTCTGTAAATGTCTTGGATGTTGAGGCATCTTTCCACCCCTAACTTTATTTAGTATTGCAAATATACTACAACTGAACTCATAAGTATATTGTCAGTTTACTAGTTATACATACCCACTCTTTATTTTATAGGTTACTCTCTGCAATATACAGAGTTATGATGTAGTAGTATTTCACAGCTGTATATTGGCAGTGTTCAGTAACTTGCATAATTATTTGTCTCATGAGAAAACATGGTCTAATTGACTTAGTGGTGCTTTCGTACACAAATTCAGATGGTGGACTGCAAATTTATATGGTTCAAAGGGAGTTTTCACTAGTGATACTGATAAAGGTCTAAGCCTTCCAAAATGTATTATGTGAGAATTTCTCGAATTTTGAACAGGCAGTTTCAGCATTACAAACTCCATCCATGTGTAACAGATTAAACCATGTTATATTTCTAAACAATCATAGTCACAAAAACATCAAAGTCTCAAAATTTACCACAAAGTGCATTTGTGTACAATTTTGAAGCAAAGTACAAACCAGTTCATACAATTAAAACTAACATTACAGCACTAGACAGTTTGGCATGTTTGTGTGGATTATATTGTAAATAGTCAAGTCAAGTCAACTTTATTTATGTAGCACTTTTAACAATACAGATTGTGTCAAAGCAACTGTACAGCATTATTTAGGAAAATAGTGTGTCAATAATGCAAAATAACAATAGAAAACACTCAATGTTCAGTTAAAGGCAGTTCATCGTTGAATTCAGTGATGTCATCATCCAGCTCAGTTCAGTTTAAATAGTATCTGTGCAATCAAGTCAACGATATCACTGGAAATTAAGTGTCCCCAACTAAGCAAGCCAGAGGCGACAGCGGCAAGGAACCAAAACTCCATCGGTGACAGATTGGAGAAAAAACCTGGGAAAAAAACAGGCTCAGAAGGGGGGCCAGTTCGCCTCTGGCCAGATAAAACCAGCAGTTCAATTCCAGGCTGCACCGCTGCAGCAAAGTCACATTGTGCAGAGGAATATGAAATGACATGAATTTGTGCATTTTAATGTGTTTGCTGTAGTAATACAGGGAATGGCAACCTTTTTGTCACAGTTGAAACCTGATGATGATCCATGTTATCCCAGCATAACATGATCAGTCATTTGCTTATATACTTTGACTTTTTGGTATACTTGTCAGTATAAGCCAAGTATATAACGCTGTTGCATTACGAGTGTCCCGAGTTCGAATCCGGGCCCAAGTTCGAATACCACCCCTCTCTCTCACTTTGCTTCCTGTCTGCTTCTTCACTGTCCTATCCTAAGGCAAAATGCCAAAAATAAAACATTTAAAAAAGCATGTCTCCAATAAGAAAGTATAGGCTGAAAGTATACTCTTTTGTTTTTAGTTTAAAATAAGTATTCTAGCATAGCATACTTGTGCTTAGTATACTAGTGTAGCATACTTGAAAAAATAACTTTTTGTAGAGTATCTACAATTCACCTGTCCTTGGATTGTGGGGAAAAACTCAGAAGAAACCCATGTAACTCAGGAAAAACACGCGAACTCGGCACAGAAACTGTGAACACAAACTGTGCTACAATAATATGTGAGCAGCATGTATGTACAAGTTTGTACTTTTGATAAAACAACATTCATGCATAGCTAAAAACTAAAATTTTTAAGTCACTGAAATAAGGCCATAAAACACAAAACACATACAGATAATTTGTTCACAAGGCTTTTGAGAACTGGATGTGGTAGATTAGAGTTTTTGCTAAAAAAAAAAAAAAAAAGTGAAAATCTGCTCAATCATTCACAAAAAACAATATATTATTTAACTTTTGTAAGACACGTTTTGTGTTAGAAATGCCGTATGCGAGGGAGTGACAATGACCATGAATATTTAGTGATTCACACCTGAAAGACAGATTGCCACCCCTAATGAATGTGAGATTAAAATAATGGGGATTACTTGGTATTTCTAGTGTTTGCTGCTTCTTTTCATGCATTCAAGGCAAAAACAGCCCCACCATCAGTAGTTATTTGAGCTTATGTGAAGCACACTTGAATAAACTTATTTTTCCTGAATACTGAATACATGGGTGTTTTTAGAGGTAGAAGAAACAGGATTCCAAACAAGTACTTTTTACATATTTCTGGCGCCTCCTGTGTAATAAAATAGATGTGGACAAACATGAAAGTCCAAGGATCCATTAATACTTAGACAAGATGCATACGTGCACCTTCTTGTAGGATTTGCAGTTTATGGTAGGCTCAAATTAATTGATGGATTACGTGAATATATCTCTTGAGAGCTCACCTTCCAATTATAATCAGTCTCAGAAATGCCTTGGTTTCATACCTCCTGGTAGTCTGCTCACACTTACAATCAGAGAGAAAACATACATGTAGCTGCCACAGTGAGCCCTGAGAGATTTGGCACCCTTATGTGCCCTTGAGTTATGGGATTGGCCAAATAAGGAAATTAGTACAAAAATCCAATAAATGTAACTGGTGGACAGTGATAGCAGCTGAGTTAATGTGCAATCATTCACAGTGTTTCCCAACCTTTTGTCCTTGAAGCCCTTGTGTCCTATATCTATTCCTGGAAACTACCTATGGATTTGTCTGAATACCTATGATGTTTTTTCTGCATCTATATTTTACCTCAAAACATATAAGCTCCCACACCCTCCTGCAAACTCTGGCATGGATTTGGAACCACTGGTTTAGACAGATCAATAAAAAATAAGGACTGTAATTGTTGATGCACAGGTTTCTTAAATGAAACCTTACACATTTAAAGACATATAATTTGAAAATGAACGATGTCCAAAAATCATATTCATGTTTATATATGTATCTGGGAAATTTCACTGCAGCATAAATCACACAATATGGTTTTCACACCCAGGCGTTCTGTGGAACAAATTTGTGCAACATATTAGTGTTATCTCCAAGGAAACTGGACTGGCTCTTAAAAACAGTCATCACTTCCAAAACATTTGTCTCTTTGAAATGCAGCTGTCTTCATAAGTGTAGGGATTTCTAGTACATGAACGGACACTGCTATGCTCCTATCAGCCATCAGGAGGTTTGCTAATCATCCCAGCACATGACTCCAATATTCTGGGTCGACTTCCTGCCAGTCGTGTCGTCATCTACTCAGAGGAGTGAATAAAGATTGATCCAATCAAGAGACAACAAAGCTTTCTTTGTATCAAGGACTGAAAAGGTTCGTTCACAACATATAGAAACCACGATGTCTTGTGACCACCAATGAATAGAACTAGTATATCCAGCAGGAAAAGGATGAGTAAATTAACTAGTGCCCTCAGGCCCGCAACACGGTATCTAGACGTGACTAACACATGACTCCCATCACATCTGCTTCCTGAAACCCCAACGGACCTGCGTCCTTATGTTACAACCAAAGAAACAGAACCTTGCATGACGATTTTAAAAGACAAATCGTTTAAAACTCATAAGTAGTGAAAATGTATCCACTGTATGTGTTCTGCCGTATATATATATATATATATATATATATATATATTCGATGTGTTTATTGAAACCATGATATTTTAATATTTGACTTATAACTCTTTTTAGCAG
>NW_015558705.1:17129-29167 GCF_001515605.1 Sinocyclocheilus anshuiensis | reverse complement strand
TTACGCCGCAGATCAAAACCCCACAGCAACAGGGATTCAAGGCTCGCTCGCTCGCTCACTGGCACGCGCTGGCTCTCTCTCTCTCTCTCTTCAAGACTTTGGTTAACAGCGCTACAAGCGCTTCCCTGCCGTAACATCGCGGGGATCCAGAACTCAAATACTCCGTTTGAAACTTCGTAACTCTGCAGAACACAAAGCCTTGCTAAAACAGAGACTTTTCAAAGGACTGTTGAAGCCTCTTCCGTCATCAGGCAAACAACCAATGCAACGAGGGCTTTCCCGAAACGACGTCATCCAAACGTCACCTCAGCGACCAATCCGAAAGCTCCGGGGTTCCCTCAGCAGCCAGCCAGGAGCCACGAGACTCATCTCAGCTTTTCAGCTGTCAACCAAGCAGAACGCAAGTAAACGAACAAAATCTTATCTCTGCTGAACTGGTGTCGATCTACTTTAAGCAGTAAACATAAGCTAAAATTCTCTGCTTTGTGAATTCTCTCAGGTGAATTTAAGCCACTCGTGAAAACGAGTGTTAGAAGTTTGAAACTTCATAAGAACTTCGTCAACTCTCATTCTAATAATCTGTTTGTGTGTATGTGTGTTTTAGCGTAGTTTTGATGTATTCTAGAGTAGCCAAATAAATTCATGTTTCATTTATAAAGAATCTTTGGTTTGGTGTCATAATTTCCAGGTCAAAACGTTTGCCAAGATCAACGTTACCTCTCTAAGAGCTTACAAATTATCAAAGAACGTATTTATCCGTGGCCAGGAGAATACATAGTCAATTTGTTAAAATATGCTCGCTGGACGACCCTTGATTTAAAGTGTAACATAACAAATTGGAAATCGGTTTAATCAGGTGAACTTCGGGGATTCAGACCCGAGTCCTATCAAAACCTGAATGAATTAATAATAATTAATTCCCTTACAAATTTAAGTAGTCAAGTTATCTACATAAGTAATGTCCAGTTTTGGCTTAGTGAGTGTACATACTCCAAACACATTTAATGTGGTTCTGCAGTAGGTTACTATGACAACAGAAGAAGTGTTTCAGGACTTAAAGAGCTCTCAAAGGGATATTTACACTGGCTGGAAGACACTTAACGACAGCACTCTCAGACTTGGTCTACTACATCTTGATAAAACTGGTCTAATGACTGATATATGTGAGCACTAATTTAGGCTATAAAAATTTTACTCCGTTATGTGAGATAACAATTCTACAACAATTATTGTAATTTTTTAACATTTGTTTCTTATGTCGACTGATATTGTCATAGATCTTTTAACTGTTCTTCTTCAGTCTTCCTACTTTAACAAAAATTAATAAAAATAAATAAAATAAAATAAACATGATCATGTTCATATTTGTATTTCAATATACCGTTTATCAAATCCGTTTGATTTGTAAACTGAAACTTTAAAATCATGTTTTCTCTCCAGTTCTTTTTAACAAAATCTTTTATGGACAAAATGTTAATAAACACAGTTTTACATTTTCTCAGGTTCATGTCCAAATAACATGTCTCATTAAAAACTCTCAAGTCTGAAGAAAAAAGTTTGCATCACTCTTTGCATCAAACTTTCATTTTGAAAACCTGGCACTGTAAGTAATGTAATTTAAAGATCAGTCTTACGATAAAACCTCAGCAAAATAGCGCCATCTGGTGAGAAAATTAACAATTTCATCAATAACTACTGATTTCGAGCTGGAATAGATCACCTATTGAAAATTAACTGTGACCTAGTGCCTTTAGCCCCAGAAGTTTACAACACATTTAGTAAAATTGCAAAACAAAACACACTTCATCTGCAAAATGTATGTACTGTTAACATGTTGCGAATCAGTGAAATCAATTAATTTTCTTAATTTATTATAAGAGAATTCCTCCGACATCAAAACTTGAGCGGTATGTATGTATGTAGCCCACGTATTTATTTATTTATTGTGAAAAAAGGAACATACAAACAAAACAAAAAACATACAGCAAATAATAACAACAATAAAAGTAATAAAAAACATCAACAACAAAACATATTAAAAATAATATTAAAAAACTAATACAAAAAGTAAGAGGGCCATTATATTACAAAAATCATCACATGAAGAGCCCAAAAGTCTCACATGCAAATTCTAACAGTCCTTATAGCTTTTTTATCAGCAGATACAGAGACCACGTACAAGCAATTTTCCATTTCTTTAAGGAAGAGAATTTAGTTTACACTTTGAGAATTTGCATTTGTGAAAGTAAATTTGCTGAAGAGAAAAATTAAAACAACAATAAAACAGCTATTTTCTTTTGTGGGGTCTAAGTTAAAATATCCAAATATAATGTTTCTCAGATTAGATTTGCCTGGCAAAATGTTACTTGACAAAAACACCAACATCATTTCAAAACTTCTAAGAATAATATTAACATGACCAAAATACTGTTTCCTCCGTTCAAATTAAAAGAGAATATCAGTTCAATCAGTGTCAGCTCTAAACTTTGTATACATTTCTTGACAGGGTTAAACCTATGGATCAGCTTACTACTTTCACTTTGTTTGTGAAACAGAAGTTTTTGCTGTCTAGAAAGGTTTTATTTTTTTAATTAAGATTATCAAACAAATTATTCCAAGAAGAGAGTATGTGCAACCAAAATCAACTTCTTAAGAAATAAATATCTTATTTAAAAATTTTTGTGTCTTGACTGACTGAGAAAAACCAATTTGGCAGTAGGAGTAAGGGTTAGGAAGAGATGAAGAATGATTACAGTTTTTAAAAAGCATACACAAACCAGAAGGAATAGCTCCCAAAACTGCAGCAAAGTCTTTTGGGGTTAGGTATTTGGCATTTGGAGAGAAATTTGTTTGATTATTAAACAACCACTTTACCAAAAACAAACCATTACTAAACCAATTATTATAAAACAGAGATTTGTTCTTGAATAAAATGTTATTATTCCAAATAAAACACCTCTGTGGTGAAAAATTATGTTCATAAAGTCTATGGAGCCCATGCTCCCAGAAACTCAAAGTAGAAAAGTTTGATAGGGAGTTTGGATGTGTCATAATTACACATTAGAAGAAAATGAATGCCACCAATTTGTGAAAAAACTAATTGGTGAAAAACATTCCAAATAGAAGATGGTTTTAATATGTATTGATTTAGCCACTTAATTTTGAATTTATTGCTGAGGGAATCAAAATTAATAAAATTCAGACCAATACTATTGTAAGAGTTTAATATGACGACCATCACATATAATGACATTTGTTTTTCCTTGAGGATTTTATTAAAACCTCATTGATTTACAAATGGGCTTATCCACAAAGAGAGACTGAGCTGTGTATGCCATACTACACAGACCCTCTTGCTTTTTTGTGCGTGTTTACATCTTTAGTTATTTGTATACCAAGATGTGTTACACTATTTTTGACAGCAATAAACTCAATTGAAATATTAGGGGGTATTAGAGCAATTTAGAGCATTTTCTATTTGGTAGCAATTCACATTGATTATAATTTAAATTTAAGGCTTCAGGAAAAGACTTAAGAATACACAAAGCCACTGAAATTTGTGTCTAATAATTCAAGAATAAAGCTATATCATCAGCTAGTTTTTTACATTAGTGTTGGCAATTGTAATACCCTTTAGATGACTACCATTGAAACGTAAGCTAAGGAACTGTAATTCAATTCAAGTTTATTTGTATAGCGCTTTTCACGATGCAAAGCAGCTTTACAGAAAATTACATTTCTACAATATATTTAGCTTAGTGGTGACTATGTCAGTTAATGTACATATGGCAGAAATGCACGGAAAAATCAAAAACGTAATCAGACGATGAACACTATTAACAGCAATTATTATATGATGCAATCAAACTTATAGCAGAATTTGGTAGTTCTGTATGTTGTTTCAGGGTTGGCATCATCTGAGGTCCTCTGAGGGGTTGGCATCATCTCTTCTCAGGTGTTCTGGATCCAGACAGAAGCTTGTGTAAATCCTAGTTACCACGGGATGTCAATCCCAGCAGAAATCGAAAAAAAAGACATAATTAGCGTAGCTAATTTGGCCAGGACACCGAGTTTACACCCCTACTCTTTACGAGAAGTGCCATGGGATTTTGAATGACCACAGAGTCAGGACCTCGGTTTAACGTCTCATCCAAAGGACTGTGCTTTTTGACAGTATAGTGTCCCCATCACTATACCTGGAGCGTTAGGATGAGCACCCCCTGCTGGCCTCACTAAGACCTCTTCCAACAGCAACCTAGTTTTCCCAGGTCTCCCATCCAGGTACTGACCAGGCTCAACCCTGCTTAGCTTCAGTGGGCAACCAGTCTTGGGCTGCAGTGTGATAAGGCTGCTGGTAGCCAGTGCAGAGACTATAAAATTGGGGTCCTATTTTCTTGACCTGGTAAGGACTCTAGCCGCTGCATTTTGGACTTACCTGTAGCTTGTTTATTGAAGATGCAGGACAACCACCTAGCAGTGCATTACAATAGTCCAGTCTAGAGGTAATGAATGCATGAACTAGCTTTTCTGCATCAGAAACAGGTAACATGTTTCATAGCTTGACAATGTTTCTAAGATGGAAGAATGCTGTTTTTGTAACATGGGAAATATGATTTTTAAAAGACAAGTTACTGTCTAATATAACACCCAGATTTTTGACTATTGCAATTAATTGTATTGCATTTAAAAACTTGAGCATTCTTAAGTCTGATATTCCCATCTCCCCATCTATGGACCAATGAGCTGTGTGACGTGTCCCTGACAATTTAAGCCAAAATTTAAAAAAAATTGTATTATTTTAAAAAATCATTTTAATTTGTTTAAACAGCAAAAAACGGGTATCAAGAATTTTTTTTTTGTCATTTTTGCCCTGTGGCTTTGAGTATGAATTCAAAGCATCAGAACTTACTTCTTGAATCTTCTACGCGTGTGAGGAAATGCATTTATTAAAAAAAAAAAGACAGCACGAGTCTATTTTTTTCTCTTTTTTTTAAGGTCCATGGTACTAGTCAAATGTGTCATGTTATACCTAGAAACAGTCTTGCCATTTACTGTTACGATCAAAAATGGCATTTAATATTTTAGTTAAAAAGCAACATATTAATACGTATATTTTTGGCTTTGATATTTGTATTGTATGGTAAACATTTTTTGAAAGCAAAAAGGTACTTAAGGTATGCAGTATTGTGAATAGCCAGAGCTAAAGGGGTTGCAGGCATGATGCGAAACCGCTCTTCAGCTGTGACCGTGTTCACATTAGAGTACAGCCTCTTGTACCCTATTGCTTACGTAAGCATGAGATTGGTATCAAGGAGCAGAAACAGGAAACACTTAACATATTAAAAAAATTATTCCACCTAATAGTCCCTTCTTCCAAGGTCAGTTAAGGTAACTTAAGTTCGTATCATTTTTACTAAATATTAAACATTTTGTATGTTAAACATTCAAGTCGAATAAAACTAAAATATTTTGTTATAATTGACAGCACACCACATTTCAATGAGGAATATTTAACCAGGAATATTCCTTTCAGCTGTCAATGAGTGTGCAGTGAGTGTAGTGTAATGAATAAAAGCATCATACACCAAAATAAAATGTTAGAAGAACAGTTTAATCATACATAGTCACAATTTTGCTTCCAAAAAAAAGGTATTTTCTCATCTAACATCTGGAAATGTACATAAGGCCACCTGAAAATGTACATGACTTTGACAGTGTGACAAAACTCATATGTTCATATTTATATAATTGACAATATCTTACAATTACTTTGCTTACAAGTTAGTGGCTGCTCCAAAATACAGCACTCCTTTATACAAAAATAATTATTGTCCTGTGAAATGTCCATGGTAGTAGGTAGAACCAAAGACAGGCCCATGTTTTTTTTGTTTTTTAATTCATACATTTTTTGTTATTTTATTCAACTGCCACACGTCAAAATGACTATGTTAACAGAAGGTGTCATTGCTCCAGGTACATGAAGAGGCTGACCTTTTCCAAGAACTGATTAAAAACAAAACCACCTTGAGATTGTGACGCATAAAAAGTTTTTCTTTTTTAAAATAACGCTTGTTCAAAGAAAACTGTATACATTATATTCAAAGGGAAAGGAGTGATGAATATTCACACATCAAAATGCACATTTTTGATTTTTCTTCCCCAAAAAGTGTAAAAGACATTCCATTTACAGCGTTAACGTTTACAAATGTACAACTGTACAGAGAAAATAAAAGCAAATCACTACGCAATTTAGCAAGGCCTGTCCAACATCACAACTAGATTCTTTTTCTTCTATTTAACTAATAAACTTACACTTAATAACTCCACATATACTACATGTATTCTACATTTATTCATATGAAGCAAAGGAACCAAAGCCATTAATATATTAGCCATACAGAAAAATTGTGAAGCAGAAAACGGCAGCCCCACGTCTATTCTCTGAAAAGTATACTCTTGCACATTCTCAATCTACACTGCTGAATGCCGCACATTTAATCCTACCCCACAACGTCTCACGTTCCTGAAATCAAATCTGTCCTACTTGCGCCGAAGCCAAACGTCCTTGGATGACTCCAAGGACAGGGACGTCGCCTACCAACTTCTCCACTTTGCCCAGGAGAGCATCATCTAAAACTCAAGCGCCGTCTCCCCCCACACCCAAAAAACAGCAACAATTTAATATTTATACTTGTAGATGAAGATGCTATACATTTTGCCTAAGCTATTACAATGTAAAGAGATGATAATCAGTACAACCATACTGTTTCTAGGGCAGTGTTAAAAAAAACTACTCAATAGACAGATGTTCCACAAACGTGATGACAAAGAAAAATCATTCCATTAAAACATTAAATCCAGACACAGCATGCCAAATCTCCCCACCCCCTGCACGCCTCGCATACCTCCCACGCACCCCAAAATGGAAAAATTCCAGGTATCGGTCTAACTCATAGCTGTGTATAATGGCAGGTGCACTGGTATCCTTACAATTCATTCGAAACATAATAATAAACCAAGACAATAGGTGTGCAACAGACTTGGTCAGTGGGGTGTATAGTATACTGCAAACACACGCTTCTAAAAAAACAAAAACAAAAAAAATAAATCGGAGCAGTTAATCAAATACGGTGCGGTGCGCACATGAGGGAGGGAAAGAAGAAAATAGATGGCAATTGCAGCCACTTCAAACCACTTCTGAATGATACGACCCCCATTTAAAGGCAGCAAACTCTAGGCAGCAAAGCTCTATGATCGGTTGAGAATAATGCAACTAACTTAACGCAACT
Organism: Sinocyclocheilus anshuiensis; assembly: GCF_001515605.1. Taxonomy (NCBI): domain Eukaryota; kingdom Metazoa; phylum Chordata; class Actinopteri; order Cypriniformes; family Cyprinidae; genus Sinocyclocheilus; species Sinocyclocheilus anshuiensis. Next base: position 21,878 of record NW_015558705.1, on the reverse strand, counting down.
AACTTAATGGCACGGCAGACGGAAGTGGTCATATACAAGCAAGATTTTTTAAGATCAAGCTGACTGGTTCATTATTTTTCAAATAATATTGATTATTATAATAAATATATAATAATAAATATTGATTATTTCAAAGGGTTACTAATGACACAACATTTGGATATTTTCATGTCTGGGGAAAATTTGGGATTAAATGGGTTAAGTAAACAATTAGACACAAAATATTGATTTGAGTTAAAATATTTGCTTGGCTAATTAACCGCAAATCTTCAGTGAAGAAAAACAGTTCCTAGAAAGCAGCATGGTATAGAAGCTTGTTTCCGGCATGGGATAAAAAAAAAAAAAAAAAAAAAGTAAATTAAAAAGGATCACTCAGTTTGGCCTTATAAAGTCACTTGCTGGTGTAAATTGTTAGAACTGTAAATTTTCAGCAAACATTTCTTTTTCTACAGAGAATGTACAAGGTAAAAAAATGTACAAGATATTTACTAGAAAAGGAAAAAGGAAACAGTCAGTTACATCAATTACATCATGAACAAGGGTGTTGTGCTTTACCCAGGAAACAGCTTACAGACCATGCACTCTCTAGTGGGGGGTGGTGGAGGTAACAATGGGGACTGCACTGGGAACTGCACCAGCGACTAGTCAGACGTCTCAGCATTCTTAGGTGAGGCCAACTTCTTTTACTTTCATTTTTTTGGTAAAACCCCTAAAGGGTATGAACGCCACGGTGGAGAAGATGCCCATAACAGACGTGGTTTTGAGGGAAAGGGGCATGGGTTGGGTGGGAGGCCCTTACATTAGGCCATTGGTGGGGCCCCCAATTGGACCTAGGTCTGATCCACTCTTCATGTAGTACTTCTCCAACTTAGCCAGGATGTGTTTTCCATATGTGTATTTACGGAGAGTGGCAATATGGGGCCGAATCTGAAATTGACAACAGCAATGGTTTAAATACTGCCCGTGATGATTGCATTTTTTAATCTTTTCTTCAGTTATTTTAATGATGCGACAGCATTCTGTGCTTATACCTTGTGCATGATGATCTTGCGCTGGGCAGGTTCAGCCATGTCAATCATTCTTTGCACTACATAATTTGCATACTGGTCCTTCATCATGGTGTAGAGTGCACTGTGAGGTCCATCCTTCTGACAGCAGACTTCATCGATCAGCAGGGCCCTCTCCGCACGAGAAGAATGAATCACGCACTTCTCTACAACATTACTACAAGAGACAGACACATACAAAATAAAGGGAAATTTACAGTTTTCAGATGACCAAAGGGTATCTTTTTATATCTTTACATAATATCTTACAAATTTAATACATTACGCAAAAATTATACTTGAAAAGCACACAATAAAGAAAAAATAATTTGGGGTTATTTACTGTTATTACCATTTCATCGATTTTGTTGACGGAAAATAATAGCTGTACTGTAATACCATAAAACTACTTGTTTTGAGATTGAGGTAGCTCTGTAAAATTTTTCATATAAATAAATTCTAGATCATTTTTATTTAAACTGTACTATTTATATTATTCTTTATATTTTTTATATTTATAAATTAAATAGAAAACTTAGCATTGTCTCGACAACAAAATCCCCATCATCTGAATATAGTAAGGGTAAAACATTTTTTGGACAAACTAAGTTGACCAAATTTCTGGTAAAATTTCTTTAAGGAAACTGGGAATATTTCCTAGCTCAGTGGTCAAAATATAAATGAAATTTAATGGGTTATTACCTATTAATTAAAAAATTAAAAACAAAACACACACACACTTGCATTTGTGGTTTACGGGGACACTCCAGAGGTGTAATGGTTTTTATACTGTACAAACTAGTGTTGTCAAAAGACCCGGTATTTCGCTACAAAGTCGGTACTAAAAAAATTAAAACCTTACGGTACCAGGTTTTCTTGATGCGCTATCAGAAAGCTATCCTCTTCCAGTGTTGCCAAGTCCGAGATTTTCCCGCGGAATTGGGCTGCTTTAACACTGCTGCCGCGGGTTGTTATTCATGTCCGCGGGTTGAAAAACGACCCCATTAACGTGATATTTAGCCCCTGGAATGCGAATTGTACCAGGGGAACCAAAACCAAAACATGCGTATTTTATCCTCGGAACTCGATTTTTAACAGGGGACTTCCCCTACAGCAGTATGAAGTACAGTATACCCGAGGCAGACCTGTCGCTGAGTATGATGTCCCACACCCCTGGGAGGCACCTGTCCACCAGACTCCCCCCCCCCATCCTTCCAGCCTTACGCCACTCCCCCTGGTGGTTACCTGGTCTGTTCTGATGGCTCTCGAATCATGTCCTCAAATTATCAGCCTCCACAGCATGCTGAATTCCATCAGCCATCCTTCTCCTCGCCTCAAGCGGCTGGTTTCATTTCCTCTGCACACGACAGTGAACTACAGCACCTGCGTCATGAGCATGCACAATTAATGCAGACTCATCAGGCTTTTCAGGCAGACCTGAGGGAGCTGAGAGAAGTCCGTGCGGAAGTCAGAGAATTAGTTCAAGTTGCTCAGTCCCTTCAAGCTGACCTTCAAACCAGTCAAACGAGTGAAACCAGAGGTCAGAATCTCTCACCTGCACAGCCACCGGCGTTGCAGTTATCCAGTCCACCTGTGAGGCTGTATGAATCCACACCTTTAGTGGAGGATGGAAATTTTGCTGATCTTCCCCTACCGCCATGGGGATGACCCCAACCTACCACCCGAGCTCCTCCAGTCCTGGAATGCATGGGAGGAAGAACTCCGATACCTTCCTTGTATCTCCTTTCGCCGGTCTTATGTTCCTCCTGAAGTTGGGATGGATGGAGTTACCCATGAAGTACATATCTTCTCGGATGCCTCGGAGCAGGCATATGGAGCGGTGGCCTACCTCCGGACTACTGACCAGGATGGTCAGACCTACCTGTCCTTCATTATAGCACGCTCCCGTGTCACTCTAAACGAGCTCACTCCATTCCAAGACTGGAACTCTGTGGTAGTCTGAATTGGTACCGAGAACCGTGGATTTTCACTGGTATTGGTACCGAATACTGAAATTTTGGTACCGTGACAACACTAGTACAAACTGTATTTTCTATCGCCCTACACCTAAACCTACCCTTTACAGAAAACTACTAGCAATTTTTGAATTTCAAAAAACACCGTTTTGTATGTTTTTTAAGCCTTTTGTTTCACGGGGACACAGGAAGTGTCCTCATAAACCATGTTTACATTGTAGTACCCTCATAAACTATATATACCAGTACACACACACACACACTCAGTAGTATTACTTGGATTTAACTTGAATAGAAGCTATGTGGATACCTTTAAACTGATAAGATTATCTCTTTCAATAATTGATGATAATAGTGCTATGCTCTCAACCAGTATTCGGTATAGGACAGGGTACATGTCATTCAAATCTATATGAACTGGAAAAGCTGACAAGTTGCCTAAAGCCTTCATTATAAAGAATGAGAAAAAAACTAAAAGCATCAGCCTTTATGTCGAATATCCCTGAAATTATTGTTTTGCTTAATTAAGCTGGTCTAAATTAAGGCTAACGCACAACCTACAACAACAGAAAATAAATAAAATTTTCTCACATTTCTCTTGTCATAAACACTATCTACTTCTCAAACAATGGTATAATAATCCAAGTTGAAAGACGAAAATTAAGCATTTTCTCCCTAATATAAACCTTTATAAAGAAAACGCTTCATGTGACAATGCAGTAAGATAGTGATAATAAAAGACCACACTCTGCAAAATCAGTAAGGTGTATACTAACACATCAAGCAAGCACATGTGGCTACAATATTAACACAATGCGTTAAATTGTACGTTGGGAATTTTCGTTCCATAGAAAATCATTATAAAGAAAACACAATGTGGCTTAATGGACAAAAACAGTGGTTTAATAAAAAGGCCAAATTCAGTGAACCGTAAAAGTATACAGGTGCATCTCAAAAAATTAGAATATCGTGAAAAAGTATTTTTTTCTAACTTATTTAAAGGGGTCATATGATGCGATTTCAAGTTTTCCTTTCTCTTTGGAGTGTTACAAGCTGATTGTGCATAGATAAGATCCCTGAGTTGCAAAGACTAAAGTCTCAAAACCAAAGAGATATTCTTAATCAAAGTTAAGACACTGCCACGCCCCCCTAAAACGGCTCGTTCTAACACGCCCCCACATATCTAGGTCACTATGTGGAAATATTTGCATAATGCCGCCCAAATGTGCACGCAAAGAAAGAAGGCGTGGTTTCAGTAACCGCAGTTAGTGTTGAAGCAGCCATGTCAGGGAGACGCTGTGTGTTTCTAGGCGAAAGCAAAAGCACTTTATTTGGCCTTCCGAAAGTAGATGCATTTAGAAATCTTTAAGATTACTTACAACAGAACAGCAATGCATTTTATGGACGACCATTTCGTGAACCTAGGAGAGGAGGTAATTCTGACTTTGCTATGACAATCTGGCGCTTCTGAATCAGCTACTGTTTTGTTATTAGTTTAAGTATTTGATATTGACTGTTCAAATGCGGAGTTTTGCGCTTCGTGTGTGTGTGTGTGTGTGTGTGTGTGTGTGTGTGTGTGAGAGAGAGAGAGAGAGAGAGAGTGTGTGTGTGTGTGTGTGTGTGTGTGTGTGTGTGTGTGTGTGTGTGTGTGTGTGTGTGTGTGTGTGTGTGTGTGTGTGTGTGTGTGTGTGTGCGCGAGCGAGAGAGAGAGCGCGAGAGAGAGAGAG
>NW_015558705.1:13536-16795 GCF_001515605.1 Sinocyclocheilus anshuiensis | reverse complement strand
ATTTGACCCTCTAACTCTAACACTTTCTATTCTATTTTAATTCTACTTTATCTATATTTATCTTTTTTTTTTATTCTTTATTTAAAAAAAACAACAACAAAAAAACAAAAACTAGCTTTCTATTTTTTCTATTCTATTTACTTGTTTTTCTTTGTTTGTGTGTGTATATATATATATATATATATATATATATATATATACACACCTTGCTATGTGTACTCCGTTAGGCTAACCGAGACTTGTCATTTGCACTTATATATTGTTGCTCTTTTGTTAATTTTGACTGCTTTTATTGTCCTCATTTGTAAGTCGCTTTGGATAAAAGCGTCTGCTAAATGACTAAATGTAAATGTAATGTAAATGACTAAATCTAAAAGTACGAAAGTACATGCTTTTAAAAGTACTTAAGTATCAAAAGTAAAAAGTAAATGCATTGTTTTATTGTCACATTGTATACTTACAATACCTTATGCCACTAATGCAACCTACTGAATACACTGATTAGCTTGTATTATCTTTGGAATTAAGAGCTTTTATGTTACCAAACCTATAGAAATGGAACAACTGGATGAAGATAATCAACTTTATTTTTTATTTAACACTCCTACAGCTACATTGAACTCATTTTAATACTTGTTTAAAAGTTACAAAGTTATTTTTCAAAGAGATATTGAAGGCTATGATATGGTTCATTTTAGGCAAACAAAGCAAACATTGAAAATAAAAAAAATAAAAAAATCTTTAGTCTTTCAGAATACTGGAACATACTCTCTCAGTATGGCCATGGGTGTGCAAGTTTGCAAGTGCAAAAAAAGTATTTTTGAATTTTGCCATCAACTGATCAGTGTTCATAAAATGCTCATAAATAAGTGAACGTCACAACATGTGGCTAGGGTTTGGTATTGTTTTAATTTTATTTTAATTTTCTGCTTATTGATTTAAATTCTTATCGATTCCCAGTTTAGATTCCAAAGTTGTAAAAAAGTGAAGTAAAACATTTTGACCTGTGTGATCATTTAACCTACTTATTGATCATTTATTTGCAAAAAAATATATATGTATTTATGTGCAGTTTTGACAATAAAATAATGTTCAGATTTATATACTTCCTTGACCAGTTTTTAGCAGCAATTTACCAGCAGGCTCGAGTAGTAAGGTTTTTTTTATATATGGTAATAGCAGCCATTTTTGACGGATATATTAGCCTACCATTTGTATTGCCATAGTTTAACTACAAATATTAAACTATAGTTACTATAATGTAACTATGTTAAATTTGTGGTTACTGTAGTTTTACTACAAATAGCATAATTATGGCTACTATAGTGAGAGAATAGTACATTTGTGGATACTGTGATTTTACCGCAAATACCATAGCTAAACTAGTTACTATAGTAAAAACATTTTACTATACAATTTAATGAGTTAACACATGCGAGTTCAAACAGAATAAAAACTATACATTTTCTCTGTCATGTAGATCAAGGTGTAGGTCATTTCATTTATCTTCTATGATCTTTGATCGTAGCGCTCGGCCTACGTAAGGCATCACATACAGTTGTCTATTTAAAATCAATATGGTGAGCACACAGATGATCACACCACACTAATAAGTGCTTTTTTCGTCTTTTATTATATTATTTGCCTTTTTAGAGCACTTTTAGCTGTGCAGTAGCGCAGACGTTAACATTAGTTTAGGTCCAGAGGTTGCCAGATTTGCATAAAAAAATCAGCCAAACATCCATTCAAAGCTAGGCGGAAAACTGCAGGCTTAGAAATACTGTAAGACTTGGCAACACTGGAAAGTCCTGGCAGATCGCAGGCCGGATTTTAGCAAAAAAAGGGTTCAGTGAATAAATGCACACACTGGAAAAACTGCTACATATAATGACTTTCTACTTGGGGACCTTGATATAAATGTAGCGGAGTAAAAAGTACAATATTTGTCTTTCAAATGTAGTGAAGTTGAAGTAGCAAGTTTCCAGAAAAAATAATACTCAACTAAAGTACAGATACTCAAAAAGTGTACTTAAGTACAGTACTCAATTAAATGTACTTCGTTACTGTCCACCTCTGCTGCTGAGGCACTACTGAGCCTTCAGCTCGTCTGTATTGTTGGATCGACTGTCTCATCTTTCTTGCTGGCCAATTAAGCACAGTAATATCATGGTCAGCAAACCACTTGGAAGTGGTTTTGGCACTGTGGGTAGGTGATAAGTCCTGCTGGAAAAGGAAATAAGCATCTCCAGAAAGCTTGTCAGCAGATGGAAGCATGAAGTGCTCCAAAATCTCCTGGTAGATGGCTGCATTGACTTTGGACTTGATAAAACACAATGGACCAACACCAGCAGACGTCACAGCACCCCAAATCATCACTGACTTCGGGAACTTCACACTGGACTTCAAGCAGCAGATTCTGTGCCTCTCCAGTCTTCCTCCAGACTCCAGACCTTGATTTCCAAATGAAATGCAAAATTAACTTTTTTGCGAAAAGAGGACTTTGGACCACTGAGCAACAGTCCAGTTCTTTTTCTCCTTAGCCCAGGTAAGATGCTTCTGACGTTTCTGTTTCAAAAGTGGCTTGGTAGCCCTTTTCCTGAAGATGTCTGAGCGTGGTGACTCTTGATGCACTCAAGAGTCTCAAGAGCTGTTGACTCCAGCTTCAGTCCACTCCTTGTGAAGCTTTCCCAAATGTTTGAATCTGCTTGACAGTATTCTCAAGCTTGCGGTCATCCCTGATGCTTGTGCACCAAAGAACAAGAGATACCCGGAATTTATACTGTAGGGATCGTCATTTAATGAAACTCAAATGTAAATATTTGAATATTTTGAGATACTGGATTTTTGACTTTCATGAGCTGTAAGCTCAAATCTCCAAATTTAAACCAAAAACTTTTGAAATGTTTTACTTTATATGTAATGAATCTAGAATATATGAAAGTTTCACTTTTTGAAATGTTACAAAAAAAAGTAACTTTTTTGACGATATTCAGATTTTTTTAGATGCACCTGTATACTAAGTACAGGCAAGCAGATGAACCTAGAATATGAAAATAGGCTAACTTTTGTCAACATAACAAGTGTGACCATCTGCTTGCACAGGGAGCGTGCTGGGGACTATTTTCAGGTGCTGCGTAATATCATTGCGCCTGCTGCACCCATATTACGGCAACAAAGTTCCTTGATTATTACGCCAGAATGAGAGTATAGTTCCTAGCCATATCGGCCTAGAAAATCGCAACTTTTCATTTTCCGTCGG
>NW_015558705.1:10801-13504 GCF_001515605.1 Sinocyclocheilus anshuiensis | reverse complement strand
CTACAGAAGAGTCAAGTTTTAAATAGGAAAAATATCGAAACTCTTTGGTCATTTTTGAGAGAGATGCTAACAGTCTAATCGGATTCAATGATCTATGCTAAGCTACAGATAAAAGTGCTACCGCCAGACCCGGAGATCGGCTGAATGGATTCGAAAATGGTAAAACTCAACTGTTTAACTCTAGGGGAGTTGGAAAATGAGCCTATTTTCACAAATAGTGGAGTGTTCCTTTAAGCCACGTTAAACTTTTTCTTTATGGACTCTATGGGAGGAAAACGCTTAATGTGAATCTTTGCGCATTCTGTGCAAATTCTGGGCTCTACTGCTTGTCTGTACATAATATTCTTTATTAATAATGTAAATTAAAGTTGGTCCTCCAAATTTGGTCTTCGTACATTAAGCCACGTTAAGAGTTTTAGAATGTTTTTGGTCACTATAATTGTGATATGAATTTTTCATACCGTTTCACCTCTACAATACAGTTCTCTCACATTAACTGACCTTGCAAATTTATGCTGACTCAAAGCCAGAACCTTCCCTCTGACCTCCGCCACTATCTTGCTCTTGTCTTCTGGACGCCCATGCTCCAAAACATGCTGGATCACATAGTTACCATACTGATCCTGCAGGTGGAGACAGGCAGAGGACAGTGGGAAGGAGAGAGAAAGAACATACATAATATTATTGTACCAGCTCATAAATTAATAAACATAAATAAACAGAACAATATATGAAATACTACTACAAGGTTGAGCAAGGCTACTTTAACCACATACCCTCACAATAAAACAACTGACCTTAAAAAGATGAAATCTCCAGGCCCTCAATGGGGCAATTTCAAAAATAGCAACCCATGGCCATTGATGTATTAATACTCCCAGTTTATCTAAGCAATGATTGATCCTAAAAATTGGTATTTGGCAAACAGCCCAATAAGAAACCACACAACACCCACTCAAATACAGACACACCAACATTCATTTGGAAGGTGGCAAAAACGCGCACGCCAATATCAGAAGCTGTGGGATTCAGTCTAAACCCTTTGTCTATCCTAACTTTCCCTCAAATTTGAAGGACTACTAACTTTATTGTTTGGGGTAGGTTTATATGCACAAGATTAGTTCAACTATTTTAGATGCATATCACAAATCAAGTTGCTGGTCTGAGGTTCTCTGGGTGGAGCAGAAAGAGAAAATTATTGAAAGTGCCAGAAACACTGAATTACAGAGAGATTAAAAAAAATCATTAAAAGAGGGAAACAGACCTTATTAAGAGAATTGTCCCTATTTAGTTGGATGACAACAAACAAGGCTGTGAGGGTTAGATGTATAGTTCGTCGAATATGTCAGGACTCAACAATAAGGACTGCTGATGACCCTGGGGGAACTGATAGAACCGTCACTCTCCCTATCGAGTCAGTGATATTGTTGTCTCTTTCTACATTTATGTGCCTCACAAACCTAAGCATTTGGTTTTGCTTGATAGAACATTATTAATTAATTTAATGTGTCAACATGCAAGATATCTTCTGAAAGTGCAGACATGATGTAAATGCATAACCACAGTAACAAATGGGATAAAGAGAAATCTGAAGTGTACAAATAGATGTGTGCATTAAGACATGCAGTGTAAATGAAGATTAACAAACATCACCTGACAGCAACATTGACTAAGAAAATAACTAAAATATTTGAAGACTACAAGCTGCATGTTTTAATTTATTTACATATAATTAGCATCAATATCTTACATTTTCAAGTTCAAATAGTTGTTTGCTATAGTATCATAAATTGTAAAGTTACAACACTACTATGATAATAGTATAGTTAATTTGTATTGGTAACAGTATCTTGACATTTTACTGGCATTGACTTCCAGACTACCAAAATTCTGGTATTGTGACAAAACGATATACTTCTGTATCTCACTATATCTCACAGTCTTGCTCGTGTCAAATTAATTGGTGTCCACACTAAATAAGGTCTATAATATACTAGGATTGGATTTTAGGCAGTAGAGATGTGGCAGCCATTAAGGAAGAAAGTTGTGTAAGGTAAAGTGTGAGTGAAAAGAACCCTGCAATGCAAAAAGCAACTGGAGAAGCATCTAGGTGTTAAACACAGGCTGGTTAGGAGGTAGACGAGGCGACGCCCGGAGGTTCTTGTGAGTGGGAGGAAGGCGCGTGACTCTGACCTTGAACAGTGCATCGCTGGACACTGTATAATATGTTTTGGGGATCATCTCCAATGAAACGCCTTGATACTTCTAGATAAAATAAGTGAGGGGGGCAAGGGGTGGGTAATGTTTTGCATCATAAAAATCCATTAGCACATCTAACTGGACATAAGAAAATACTTCAAAGCAATTGAATGCAACTTCAAAGTTAGAAAAAAGTTATAAAATAAACAAGTCATGCAGTAAACATCATGCAATCGCCTCCACCCTATCCCACAAAGTACTACAACCCTAAGCTCTTCTCATTGCATGGCCTCCTTTCCATTCACACAGAAGGAACAATTGGCAAAAGTGTGCTTGTCTATAAAGTGCCCAATCATATATATATATATACACACACATATATATATATATATATATATATATATATACATACATACATATATATACTGTATATACAGTGGGTACGGAAAGTATTCAGACCCCCTTCAATTTTTCACTCTTTGTTATATTGCAGCCATTTGCTAA
>NW_015558705.1:6434-10755 GCF_001515605.1 Sinocyclocheilus anshuiensis | reverse complement strand
TAGTAATGAATAAAATAATAATAAGAATAGATTACACACACAAACCTAATGGGATGATCTAGGGTAAAAATTTTTAGAACAAAGTACGAAAATACAAAAACTAGGCAGCAAGTTAAGTTCCCTTTCAGTCAGTCACGTTCGACGTTACGTCACTCGTGACTGACGAATTGGGATCCGTATGGAAAACGCCACTATTGGATCCAGAGCTGACTGCTATGCTTTCCCGGGCCGCCGAGAGCGTCGGGTTGCAATGGAAACCACCTCCATCTCCCGAACGCTCGAGGTTGGATGATTGGTTCCTGGGGGTGTCGCAGGCCGATCACCGGCAGCCACCTCCGGTTCCTTTCTTTCCGGAAGTGCATGAAGAGGTTACTAGATCTTGGAGGGCACCTTTTTCTGCCCGAAACAGAGCTGGTGCTTCTTCCGTCCTCACTGCCCTCGATGGCAGGGCGGCTAAGGGGTATGTGGAGATCCCCCCAGTCGAGCGCGCTATTGCGATGCAGCTCTGCCCGCAAAGCGCTGCCGCCTGGTGGGGTAATCCTCGCCTCCTGTCCAGGGCCTGTAAGTTCTCGTCCGCTCTAACGGCCAAGGCTTACAGAGCTGCTGGACAGGCCGCACCCTCCCTGCACGCCATGGCCCTCCTGCAGGTCTACCAGGCCAAGGCGTTGAAGCAGCTGCACGAGGGCAGTTCTGACCCTGGGGTAATGCAGGAACTGCGCACAGTGACGGACCTCGCCCTCCGGGCGCCGAAAGTCACAGCACGGTCCCTTGGTCAGACGATGTCCACCCTGGTGGTCCAGGAACGACACCTATGGCTGAACCTGGCAGATATGAGGGAGGCCAACAAACACCGTTTCCTGGGCTCCCCGATCTCCCAGGCTGGCCTCTTCGGCGATGCGGTGGAGAGCTTCGCCCAGCAGTTCTCTGCCGCACAGAAGCAGACGGAGGCGATCAGACACATCCTGCCCCGGCGGCCCGCTGCTGTTATCACACCGCCGCCCTCCTACTGCCTCCACCTCCGCTCCAGCTCAGCCTCAACAGCAGCCTCCACACCGGCCGCAGCGTGGAGCTGGCAGCAGGAAAGCGGCGCAGCCTGTCTCTGCCCCTGCCAGGCCCGTAAAGCACCAGGGCAAGCATCCCTGAGACGGGCGAACCGGAGACTCTGGATCCTGCTCTTCAGGAGGTGGGGAGGGCACCACTTCTTCCCCCGGAGGAGGGCCGGGTGGAGATTCTTTTGTTTCCTTTTTGTTTTGTTCCACCACTGGCTCCCCAGCCAGGGGTACCCAAACATTCAACAAAAGAGCAGTTTCCTATTTCTCCGGGTCTGAAGAGGGCGAGGATGGCAGTGTGCAAGACTGGGCCCGGTTCGAGGACGATATGCTTTCTCACGTGCCCCCTGCCCATCCGTGGAGCCAGGTAAGTGTTGCACCGCACACTCAGACCCCACTCCGGGATGCTGTGCCTTCCGGGTCGGGTCCCTGTGCTCCACCTCGCTGTCCCACTGCGGGTACATCGGTGGTTCCCCTAGTTCCACTTGTTCGGGTCCTGGGGGCCTGGCTAACGCTCCCCAGACCATCTCGCTGGCTCACGAGAACCATCAGACTCGGCTATGCGATTCAGCTCGCCCGACGTCCTCCCAAGTTCAGGGGCATTTGGTTCACCTCTGTGCCGAGCAAGGATGCTCCCGTCTTGCGAGCGGAAATCGCAGTCCTACTGGCGAAGGACGCGATAGAGCCGGTCCCTCCAGCCGATATGAAGTCGGGGTTTTACAGCCCCTACTTCATTGTACCCAAGAAAGGCGGTGGGTTACGACCAATCCTGGATCTGCGCGTTCTGAACCGGGCCCTTCACAGGCTCCCGTTCAGGATGTTGACGCAGAAACGTTTCTTTCGATGCGTTCGTCTGCTCAATTGGTTTGCAGCGATCGACCTGAAGGATGCGTACTTTCATGTTTCGATCCTCCCTCGACACGGGCCGTTTCTCCGCTTTGCGTTCGAGGGGCGAGCATATCAGTACAAGGTCCTCCCCTTCGGGCTATCCCTGTCGCCTCGTGTCTTCACCAAGGTCGTGGAGGCAGCCCTCGTTCCATTGAGGGAAGCGGGCATTCGCATTCTCAACTACCTCGATGACTGGCTCATACTGGCCCAGTCTCGAGCGCAGCTGTGCGAACACAGGGACGTGGTACTCAGTCAATCTGACAGCGTGCCTCTCAGTAGAGCATGCCCAGTCAATGCTGAGCTGCCTGGAGTCCTTCCGGCGCAAGAGGGCGGTTCCACTGAAACGGACGGACAACACTGCGACTGTTGCGTACATCAACCACCAGGGCAGTCTACGCTGATCTGGAGACGCTTCGGAGATGCTCAGGTAGACCTGTTTGCCTCCCCAGACACATCCCACTGCCAGCTGTTTTACTCCCTGGCCGAGGGGATCCTCGGTACGGACGCACTGGCACACAGCTGGCCTCGGGACCTATGCAAGTATGCGTTTCCCCCAGTGAGCCTTCTCGCACAGACTCTGTGCAAGGTCAGGGAGGACGAGGAGCAGGTCCTCTTAGTAGCGCCGTACTGGCCCAGTCGGACTTGGTTCCCAGAACTAATGCTCCTTGCGACAGCCCCTCCTTGGCTTATTCCTCTGAGGAAGGATCTCCTTTCTCAAAGAGGGGGCACCCTCTGGCACCTGTGGAATCTCCACGTGTGGTCTCTGGACGGGACGCGGAGGTTCTAGGTGACCTGCCCCCAGCGGTAGTTAACACCATCATTCAGCTAGAGTGCCCTCTAAGAGGCACGCCTACGCGCTGAAGTGGAACCTGTTCGTCGATTGGTGTTCTTCCCGGCGGGAAGACCCCCATAGATGCCCTATTCCTCTGAGGAAGGATCTCCTTTCTCAGAGAGGGGGCACCCTCTGGCACCCGCGCCCGGACCTGTGGAATCTCCACGTGTGGTCTCTGGACGGGACGCGGAGGTTCTAGGTGACCTGCCCCCAGCGGTAGTTAACACCATCATTCAGCTAGAGTGCCCTCTAAGAGGCACGCCTACGCGCTGAAGTGGAACCTGTTCGTCGATTGGTGTTCTTCCCGGCGGGAAGACCCCCATAGATGCCCGATCGCGGTCGTGCTCTCCTTTCTGCAAGAAGGGCTGGAGCGAAGGCTGTCTCTCTCCACCCTCAAAGTGTATGTTGCACACGTGGAGGCTGAATCCTATCGCCGCACATCCCGATGCAGTAGGCGGCAAGTCTGTTGGGAAGCACGACTTGATCTTCAGGTTCCTTAGGGGTGCGAGGAGGCTGAATCCTCCGCGCCCCCACCTAGTGCCCTCTTGGGATCTCCCCTCGTTCCTGACGGCCTTGAAGGAGGAGACCTTCGAACCTCTGCAGTCAGTAGAGCTTAAGTTTCTGTCGCTAAAGACAGTGCTCCTCACTGCATTGGCTTCAGTTAAGAGGGTAGGGGACCTGCAGGCATTTTTGGTTGACGATTTGTGCCTTGAATTTGGGCCGGCCGACTCTCACATTGTCCTGAGACCCCGGCCTGGATATGTGCCCAAAGTTCCCACCACGCCTGTCTCGGGAGGAGGCAGACCCAGCCGTTGCTCTGCTCTGTCCCACTCGCGCTTCGCGCATTTACGTGGACCGTACGCAGAGCTTCAGGAGTCCTCTCGTGTACTTACCTCAGATGGTCAGTAACACCGGACCCGCTCGGTGTCCATCACGCTTGCTGCGCCATTCCCCTCTATGGACCGGATACGTGCGCTTAAGTGCTTCTCAGTTTTGTTTCCCCTTTGGTGAATCCTGTTGAAGTTCAGGCGTGGCAGAGCGCCAGATGCTAGGTTCAGCACTCGTGTGTATGCCCAAGGTTAGCCCTTGTGCTGGGCTAGGTGCCCGTGTGTAGTGATTCCCCTTCGGGGTGATCCCACATGTGTATTCTTCCACGGTACGGCTCCCCTCACGGTAAGCCCGTGTCTTTCCCTGGCAGTCGTTCGCTGCCATATCTGCTGCGTAGTTATCTCACCCCAGGCGGGTTGAGTCTACCGCAGGGACTTCCATATGTAGCACTGCCCTGGGCCAGTCCATATGTGTAATTCCACATGATACCTCCTATACGCAGGATGTGGCTTCCGTAGCGTTCCCCTACTTGCGTACGCTTTCCCAGTGTTATCCTATATCCCACTGTATGGAACAGCAGTGGCGGACACCTCTGCCTAAGCCCTGTCCTATCTTCTGCCCCAACTGGTGTGGGGGGACTTGCCGGCTTCCGCAGGGCACTGGAGGGGGTCAGCAATAGTGGCGTTTTCCATACGGATCCCAATTCGTCAGTCACGACTGACGT
>NW_015558705.1:0-6232 GCF_001515605.1 Sinocyclocheilus anshuiensis | reverse complement strand
TCCCTAGCAGAAATTTCTCTGCCATCTCTGCTGCGTAGTATCTCACCCCAGACAGGCTGAGTCTACCGCAGGGAATTCCATATGTAGCACTGCCCTTGGCCAGTCCATATGTGTAATTCCACATGATACCTCCTATACGCAGGATGTGGCTTCCGTAGTGTTCCCCTACTTGGGTACGCTTTCCCAGTGTTATCCAATGTACCACTGTACGGAACAGCAGTGGCGGACACCTCTGCCTAAGCCCTGTCCTATCTTCTGCCCCAACTGGTGTGGGGGGACTTGCCGGCTTCCGCAGGGCACTGGAGGGGGTCAGCAAGAGTGGCGTTTTCCATACGGATCCCAATTCGTCAGTCACTACTGACGTAACGTCGAACGTGACTGACTGAAAGGGAGCGTCTTGGTTACGTATGTCACCACAGTTGCTGTACCACCGCTGTACGGCTGAGGCACACCGCCTCGGCTCCTCAGCGAAAAACTGAATGTGCGTCTGCTCACGCGCTCCTTATACCCGCGCTGCGGGCGGGGTGCGTGACGCAAAGATCGCACGCCAACACTTATTGGCTTGTTTTGTTAACACTCGAAGGTGATTGGTCTCTCTAGCGAAGATCCCAATGCGTCATCCGCCGGAACTGCTTCAGTGTATGACAGTTAGCGGAAGTGAGAGAAAAGTGTTTATTACGTTTGAAATATGGATATTTTTCTTTAAAAAACACATGGATTCGCTACAGGGGGCCTTTATTCATCCCCGGAGCCGTCTGCGGCACGTTTTATTATGAATGCGTGAGCTTTATTTGACAACTTGTGGACTGTTCAACTGCAACACCCGCTGACTGTAATGATAGAGCTTGGAATAGCCAGGACAATTTTTAATATAACTCTGACTGAATTCGTCTGCAAGAAGAAAGTCATATACACCTAGGATGCTTCGAGGGTAAGTAAAACACAAGCTAATTTTCATTTTTGGGTGAACTAACCCTTTAAGTTGTGTTAGCTCAGCAACATGAGCTACACTGCATGAGCACTGCACTGAAATTAATGGATCATTAGTTGAGTCTCTCACGCCTTTGAGTAAGCATTGTTTGCCATGAAGACCATTTCTAATCAGCCCACACATTTAGATGCAGCCTTAAGAGCCATTCACACAGAACATTTTTATGTTAAAAAAAGCTAGACACAGGGCAGTGGAATGAAAAAACGCAAGACTGAAATGTATTAACTTGAGCGCTGCATTTTTTAGAATACTGTGATTTGCTTTAAAAGCACAACACTCAACGTCTGTATAACATATGTTTATCAAGAAAAGCAATGGAAAATGAAGCACAGGGGAATGCAAAAACATGTTCTGTGTAAACGGCCCCTTAGAAGGCAGCTGTCAATGTTGGCCCTTTGGAACAGTTACTTAAATTTTGACATTTTCTACTGGGATTATTTTTTGAAAGATGAAAAGAGGCCACACAATAAGAAAGTAACTACAGCAAGAGTGGTAGACTTCAGAGATTCCTAGAATTCCTGGATGACACATTCAGGAAGTTGTACCTGTCCCAGCTGCTCAGAGTGCTGGTGGAGTTCTTCCAGGATGGGCAGGGTCTGCTCCTGGGTACAGTGCTCCAGGATACGCTGGATCACCCTGCAGCCATACGGATGAGTGGACAAAACAAACACCTACACACAGAGAGGAAAAAATGTTTCCACAATGTAGTATTTAAAAAATAAAAAAAGAAGACATGAAGATTTGGAAACAAATTAAAATGTTGTACATTTTAAAGTTAAATAATTCTATCTAATGCACTTTGAGAGTTCAAAATTTAACTTAAGAAAACTTGAGTCAGAAAAAAGTCAGTAAATTGAACTTTAAAAGGGGACTCAACCCTCTTTTTATTTGTGATATACTGTCTCAGTCTAAATTACATACACACTGGTGTTTTAGGAAGCTAAACAAATTAGAATATAATAACAACAACGACAGCAATAGCCATATATTGTAAAACAATTGGACATCTCATACTACACTTCATGTTCTCATGCAGTGAAAAATACATCGCAGAGCAAAGAGGAAACTGACAACGTGCCGACAGACAAGACAGAACAGGTTACTTCTGGTATGAAAAGTTCTCAGGAATCTAATTTTGTCATTTTTAAAGAAATTCAAACAATAAATACTGTTTTGTGGCTCTTTAATGTGTCGTGACAAATCGCTGTAGCGCCTCAGTTCAAGCAGCACATGTGAACCCATCGTCTTTTCATCAGTGGTGGACGAAGTACACAAATCAAGAACTTGAGTAAAAGTACACCTCAACTTAGCACCAGCAAGCTCGTTATCTTGACAGTTAGCATCAGCTAACAATATTTACTTATTTTCAGTATGGTTATGATGAATAAACATTCATATCTGTCTACTCGGATTGTTAATCCAAGCAATATAACAATTTATACTTTTGATAAACAATATAAAAACAGACGTCACATAGGGCTAAATGCGTAGCATTTTAATAAAACTGTTAACGTTACGGTAGCGGGGAATATGAACGTGCATGAGTTATTTTATTTAGTCTGTGTTATTTTAATGTTTCCTTCTTTTACCTAAAACATAGAGACACTGATGTTGATGTGTCTGGTGCGATTTGCGAACCGATTTAAAAGGTTAATTGAAAAGAATCAGTTCGTGAATAAACATGAATAAACATCAGAATGTATTTTATTTCAACTGCGGAACACACCATTTTTCAAGTTTAAGTCCACCGAAGACTGATTTGTGGTTAAGGTACAGCTGTGGCTACTGAGCATGCGCACGCGCACATCAATATAGCGTAATTTTTGTCACTGTACAACAATTACAGTTTTTGCATTATTGTTTACGGTTGGGGTAGGTGTAGACGTTAATAAAACAAAATCTAATCCACCTTTTTGTGAATGCAGAAGTCTCGCTCGACTGGAACGGTGCTTTACACTGACCTGGGTCGCCAGTAGCAAACAATGGAGCGCGCTCTGCTGGACAAACTAAGTAATTACACCATTCAGAAGCATTTAATCTGCGTTATGTGTTCTGTAAAAAATTTTCATATCGGCGGCATATTTGCCGATACGATATATCTGCGACAGGCTCATATTGGCCGATAATATCGGCAAAACGATATATTGGTCAGGCTCTAGTAAGTAACATAAAGCAGTCCTGACTACTGATATAGTATATAGCCAGAAAATACCTACCAGGGTATAAACTCTATAGCTTGTTTTTTTTATTTTTATTTGCACGATTTTAACATGGACTAGAGTAGACTACAAAGGTTCTTAAAGAAGTTTTTCAACAGACATGCAATAATATGCATCAATATTTGGTCTGCCACCACCATATATATAAATTCTGTTTCAGGGTGTTTTGAGTGTCTGTGGAGCTGATACCTGTCCCTGAAAAGCATCAATGATGAACTGAAGAGCTTGGGGCTGGACACACTCAATACATTTCTGCACCACATGATTTCCGTTCTGATCCTTGACACATTTCAGCACATGACCATCCAACTCCCGTACGATGTCACTCTGACACACGAGAAATAAAAAAATTAAAACCTTCAATTAAACAATTACTCACTCTGTAGTTCTGAGAACTACCACCATTTCTAATCATTTTCTATTTTAATACATGTAGACTTAAATGTATTTTCAAAAAAAATCCTAGTGGACTATACTATACTGTAGAAAGTTACAGTACAATCAAACAATGCCTAACATCGTGGATTAATGTGTAATGTGGAAAGAAAACAAAAGGCAACTTACAATTACCTGCTGGTCAGAAGAGATGGATTCCAGAGCTTTTTGAATCACACGACAACCGTACATCTGCAGAGCCAGCGGCAACACATGGCCACGGATACGAGTCGCAAGTGCCAGTTTCTGATCCGCACTGCCAAACTGTAGCAGAGAATCGGAGAAAGCAGTTACTCTCAAAGACAAAAATGCATCATGCACAAGTCATCACACACAAAACGTACATTTATATTTCATTCACAGCCATTAATTCATTTAAAGTTTCAGAAGCAAAAGCATTTTTGGGAGAAAAAAGAAAATACACTACCAGTCAAAAGCTTTGGAACAGTAAGACTTTTAATGTTTTTTTAAAGAAGTCTCTTCTGCTTAACAAGCCTGCATTTATTTGATCCAAAGAACAGCAAAAACAGTAAAATTCTTAAATATTTTTACTATTTAAAATAAATGTTTTCTATTTGAATATATTTTAACAGTACTGCCACTCCCTATACGCAGAGTATGCAGTCTGTGTAGGGCACCTACTCCCATGGGAGGCACCATCCCAGTTGCTCAAAAAAAAAAAAAAACACTTTCGTTCTATATTAATATTAACATATACATAAGTAAAAATACAAACACACACACACACAAATATATATATATATATAACATACATAAATGCATTTAACTGTGAACGCAGTAGGCTAAGCACACGCACCATTCCCACATTCGCGCCCGCGCCGTCAAATCATATTTGCGGCTGACTGCAAATGATCATAATCAGCAATCCGGCACAGAGAAAAGAAAAAGAAAAAAAGCCCAAAGATGACGCCTGTGTATCACTTTCAGGTACGTTCATAATCCTATGAAACCTTTTTGGCTGTTAACGTTAATAACGTGTTTTACTGTCGGTAATCATTTTATCACCACGCATCTGCATTAATATTCTAGTTTCCATGGCTTAAAATGCATTAGGCTTTATAAAATCAACGAGGCAATAATTATAATTAATAATAATCATATGGTTTAATTGAATAACACTGTTTATTTTGTATTAGCCTACATTATGTATTTTAACAATTTATATACATTACGTATTATTACAAATGCCTGCAAAGGGCGCCAATGGCCTAATAATTGCTGTTGTTACACTTAGCTACCTGTATTTTAAAATGTAATTTATTACTGTGATTTCAAAGCTGAATTTTTAGCATCATTACTCCAGTCGCATGATCCTTCAGAAATCATTCTAATATTATGATTTGCTGCTCAAAAAACATTTATTATTATTATGTTGAAAACAGCAGAGTAGAATTTTTTTAGGTTTCTTTGATGAACAGAAGTTCAGAAAAACAGCATTTATCCGAAATATAAATATTTTGTAACATTAAAAATGTCTTTACTATCACTTTTGATCAATTTAAGGCATCCTTGATAAATAAAAGTATTACTTTCCAGAATTTCTCTCCCCCCCCCAAAAATAAAAAAAATTATACTGACAAGATTTTGAATGGTATAGTATAATGTTACAAAACCTTTTTATTTCAGATAAATGCTGATCTTTGTATCTTTCTATTCGTCAAAGAAACTTGAAAAAAAAATGTACTCAACTGTTTTACATATTGATTATAATAATAAAAAAATGTTTCTTTAACAGCAAATCAGTATATTAGAATGACTTCTGAAGGATCATGTGACACTGAAGACTCGAGTAATGATGCTGAAAATTTAGCTTTGATCACAGGAATGAATTACATTTTAAAATATATTCAAATAGTAACTAAAAATATTTCACAATATTAGTGCTTTTGCTGTATTTTGGATCAAATAAATGCAGGCTTTGAGCAGAAGAGTCTTCTTTAAAAACAAAAAAATCTTACTGTTCAAAAACTATCCATTTAAAAAAAAAAAAAATTGCATTCACGTCTCATGTACTAACAATAGACTTCCTACATTAGTATTATGTCTTTTGTTTTTAACTGACAAATTTTAACATTTTCCATGTTTATATAAAAAAAAAAAACAAGTGGTGGAAGCCTTATCCTGTTAAAAACAGAGTCTGATGGGAAAAACATTGGAGCAATTGACTAATGCATATCCTAGAAACGCAGTCCTAGACACTGTGGTTGAATGTTTAAAATTAATTACCTCAAAGAACTTCTGTATGACATAGTTCCCAAAAACATCGGTCATGAGTTGGTAAGCAGCCTGTAGGATCTCCCCAAACACCATCTGCCTCTCTGCAGGAGTTGCACGTTCCAACTTTTGCTGAATAAACCTGGACGTTGAAAAAATGACCTTACATTTTTTTTTTTTTAAATAAAGAAATTTAAAGGAATATTTAACGTAGAGAGTTCCCAATCTTTCATTAAATTATTTTCCAGGACATTTATTTTATATGACAATAGTGTTTTAACTGTGTTCAATTGCTATTTTTGCAATGTTTCCAGACACGCATGATCTAAAATATTTCAAATGCTTAAAAAAA
>NW_015558704.1:2163-2382 GCF_001515605.1 Sinocyclocheilus anshuiensis | reverse complement strand
TAACGTTATTTGTCTGTGCCAGTCCTGTTTTTGACACATGCATTGACAGAAAAAAATAAATAAAATACAATTAGTCCATTATAACCTGTACAACATTAACATTCTTTTATTTGCAAAATGAAGTTGTGTATTTATTTATTTCTGATTTCCTGAACAATTTGGCTTCATTGTAATGAGGTTAATGATCTTTGAAAAACCATGATTATGAACATACAATTA
>NW_015558704.1:0-756 GCF_001515605.1 Sinocyclocheilus anshuiensis | reverse complement strand
TAATATACTAGTAGTGTAATGCTAATGCATTTCCAATGAGCTGAAATACGTACTTGAAGTACTTGAAGTACATTAAAACAATGCTTCAAATATACTCTAACTGTAGTTCATGAAGTATTAATTAAATGTATAATCGCTGGGCTAACCTTTTCTGCAACTTCATCTTTAGGTAGGCGGCCTGCCGGAGGTTTAGCAGTTCTCGGGCACAGAGAAGGAGTATGCGCTAAAGAACCACACAAGGAGCAAGACAAAGCACGGTGACCGGTAAAATGTCTACTTATTAAAGCCAAGTCTACCACGGACCAGTACAGTCTTTGGTTGAACCGTTGGATGTACATAGCTGCCTTAGCTGAGAAAGATTTATGGTACTCATAGAACAGAGTCCCACCGTAAGTCATAGTGAGATCTGAAATAATGGCTAAATAGGAGTCTAATTCAGCCCTACGTAACGGATACACTTCGCAGATTACGTCTCTAACGACTCCAAAAGCCACATTGAACTCAGGCATAGTTAAACAATTTGACAGCCGTTGATCATTATCTTTCAACAGTACAGAAAAGTCTCCGCAGTTTACTACGCGTTTATCTTGGCCCTCTGAGCACAGCAGGATTTTAACCAAATTAACATCATTACCTGCGAGGATCTGTGTGCGCAGCTGGGAAGAGATAGCAGCGGCTGGTGGAAAAAAGGGGTCTCCGGTGGTGGGCGCAGGGAGAGCCGTGGCAAGAGACCTGCACGGTAGAAGATCAGCTGGT
>NW_015558703.1:0-3412 GCF_001515605.1 Sinocyclocheilus anshuiensis | reverse complement strand
GGCTAAATTGATCAAACATAGGCTAAGATCAGCTCACTGTCTGCCACTGGCCGCTTGGTCGTTACTTAAAAAAAAGAACCCAGAACCTCGGAAATGCTTGATAAAAGTTCTACCACTTGACCACTAAAGCTCACACAAACTACTTGTGTGAATTTATATATTTATTCAGTTCTGTGAAGAATCTCAGTACTAACTGTATTTTATTATTAATACGTTCATTATTCATTTATATTACTATAGTCGCTTGCAATGTGGGCAGGGCCCGCGTGCGCTGCGGGGCCCCCCCGCGGCACGGGCCCCAGTGCGGCTGCACTGCCTGCACTGTCTGTAGTTACGCCACTGTTTACAAGCATTCAATTCGATTACAATTTGATTAGATTCAATTCAATATCGATTATTTTGTATATATATATCAGGTACAGTACTTGCCAAATTTTCTCAAGGAAAAAAAATCTCCTTGAGAATATAATGTAAAATATACATGAGTCATTTGGTACTACATTACTATAATATTGAAGGTTAAAATTGATATAATTGGGGCTGGGTTTTGACACAAATTTCACGATTCGATTCTCATTCACAAGCTTTCGATTCGATTCGATTCAATATCGATTATTTTGGATATATCATGCCAAATTTTCTCAAGGAAAAAAATCTCTCAACTAATGTAAAATATACATGAGAGTCAGTTGGTACTATATTACTATAATATTGAAGGTTAAAATTGACTGATTTGTAAGCTATAGCATTCAACGGTTAAAATTACACAATGAAGTTTTAAAAATAATAAAGTTAAAATTACATAATATTTCTACTTCAATTCGTTTTTTTTTTTAATATTAAAATTTAAATGTGGCTGTCATAAAAAAAATAATTTATTTATTCAAACATAAATTAAACATAAGAACAGTAAAAATTATAATGAATGTGTTATATGGTGCATATATTTAGCAAAATACCCCTCTGTACAGTTAATTTTTCTGGTTGACTAATGAGTTTATGGTCACCGAATATGTTTTTCTGAGGTA
Organism: Sinocyclocheilus anshuiensis; assembly: GCF_001515605.1. Classification (NCBI taxonomy): domain Eukaryota; kingdom Metazoa; phylum Chordata; class Actinopteri; order Cypriniformes; family Cyprinidae; genus Sinocyclocheilus; species Sinocyclocheilus anshuiensis. The sequence continues at coordinate 2,384 of NW_015558703.1, read as the reverse complement.
AATGTGACGTTTCGTGACATTGTTTACAAGACTTTATATTGGCGTCTTTGTGTGGCTGAAACACTGATCGAGCGATTACATGAGACAGGATACGGATTGTAAAGTTAAATACAATGGACAGAATTTGAAATCTGAGACTTTGTTTCATATTAAAAGTACCAAGGCATAATGCTTATTGCGATATATTGGATGGAAAGTGCCCTTCAACGTTCCGTCCATTAACTGAAAACAGGCTAAACTAATCGATTCTTGGGATTTAAGAATCAATATTGTTCCGTAAAAAAGAGAATCGATTAATATCGAGATATTGATATTTTTTACCCAGCCCTAGTGTATTATAAACAGATTATATATCCAGGGTTGCACATAAGTTTTTCAGCCTGGTTCTCATGAGAACCTGGAGATTTGGTTTGGTCCTCACACGGCACATGGTGTGACCCATCAAATATAACTATAAAAAATAAATTAACAATAGTGATAATATTATTGCACTTTATTATTTTTTTTTAAATGAAATAATAAACTAAATAATAAAGTGTGATGCTATTTTATTTTAAAATAAAAAGGGAGTATTAAATACAAATACAATTATTTTATAGTAAACTTAAAAATAAAATGCTAATATTTTTGTATTTTTATTATTATTATTGTTTTAATTTGAACCTTAATTATTATTTTTAATTTGAATTATTTTCATTTTTCATTTTCAAACTTAAAATCAGCAAGCTTTTATTTTGGCAGGTTGCCTGTAAGTAAGTATATGCGCTTCCGGGTTTAGCGCTGCTGATTGTAGAGCGTCACTGAATGAAATGTCACAGTTTTGCATTGTGCTTTGGAAAACGTTAGCGGGTAGCCTAGATTTATGCTTTCAGTCTGAATAGAAATCTTATACAGTACAGTTTGTCGATCTAAAATGGTAATTGTGCATTAACAGCTGTCAACCATGTTGGTACGCAAACGCGTGCTCTAAACTAATTTACACAGCGCATTTCTTATTTTGGTCGCGTATGCGGACCTACGGACCACTTATGTGCACCCCTGTATATCGCGTATAATTATATACAACTAGCGCATCTATTTTCCTATTTTTAAACTGGAGATTTAAATAAATAATATATAGGATTATATATTATAAAATATTCTTGGAATAATAAGAATATATTTTACATAAGTATTTTAAAATACATTTTACACAATAATAAGAATACATTTGTAAATAAAATTCATTTTAATTACAGCAGACAATCATGTGACTGGCCACGTGAGCAGCGCGTTCCCGGGTTCGTATGATCACAGAACTCGCTCCTTCACTGTTAATAGATCGCCATCTGAATCCATAAGTTTTATATCTGAGGTAATATGTACATTTATTTTGACAGACGTCCATATGAGAAACAATTACCGTCCGAATCGAGCTAATGAGAGCTTTTCGAAACTCTGAGTCGACTGAATCAATTTAATCGTAAAATGATTAATTGATTCGAAACGCTCGAATCAGCACTCGCAGACGACACACTGCTGCTCAAAATACAAACACAAACGTGTCGCAAATTTTACAAACAAACTGCAAATGTTTTCATCAGAGTATTGAAAATAACCTATAAATCAGTAAATGCCAAATATAAATCTGAATACGAATATGAACCTTCCATTTGATTTTTTTTGATTTTTTATTAATTTGCACTCAAATGAATAAAAGGACATTATAATTATAAGGACACTTATTATTTTTTTGTTGTTGTTGTCCTTTGTGTTACTGAACTAAGGAGCTGATTGAGAAGCACCCAGAGATTTAGCTTGCATTTATTGCATTTATTTTTCTTTCTGTTAATTATTCTCTTCTTAAACAGGACAAAGTGTCCAAACACACAGAAAAACTCTTGGATTAACTGAGATCCACGTGACACACGATAATAAAGATGGCGTTTATTAAAGAGGAGAGTGAAGAGATGAAGATTGAAGAAACGTTCAGAGTCAAACATGAAGAAACTGAGGAACAAACAGGTTGGTTTATTAAAATGTCCAGATCTACAGAAATTAATTATATATATTTTTTTAAATATCATGTGAGTTTAGTAATTTAACATTTGATTTGTATAATATTAAACCTCAAAAATTTTATTTCTATCACTTAATTATGCAACAATATACATTTTTTTTTATATAAAGTAAGCCATGAAATGTGAATAATCAACTTAAGTATTTTTTTTTCATTCTCAAAAGCGCTCACTGTACTAGTATCTTGTAAACATGACTGTTTCCAGATAGAAGAACACTTCAAAAAGCTTAAAAAAACATCATTCTGCTAATAATATAAAAAAATGCTGCCTTGATTTGTTCTTCATTTAAAGGGGTCATATGATGTTGCTAAAAAGAACATTATT
>NW_015558702.1:669-898 GCF_001515605.1 Sinocyclocheilus anshuiensis | reverse complement strand
CTTAAAATATTATGACATTAATTTTATTTATTTAGTTATTTTTAACATGGCACAAAAATGCTGCCGTATGGGCTACTGAATGCAAACACAATTTTGGCACATCCGCACAAAAAACAAACAAACAAATAAATTATAATAAAATAAAAAACAAACAAAAAAAAGTCAAAAATAGTGAGGGGATATTTGAATTATTTGTTAATAAACTAATGTTTTCTGAGTCAATGTTCAC
>NW_015558702.1:0-513 GCF_001515605.1 Sinocyclocheilus anshuiensis | reverse complement strand
TAGTAATTTAAAGCATTCTATAGATATATTTATCATGTCGGTGAAGCGCTCCTGCGCAAGACCAAGACGACAGAAAGCACATCCTGTTTGTTTTCCTTATTTTACAAAAGCACAAGGTTTTGTTGATATTGTGAGAACACACAAATACAAGTAGACCCTTTGCCGTTCCGAATGATGCATAATCTTACCTTTATGCAGTGGCGGCTCGTCGGGGGAGGCAGGGGAGGCACAGCCTCCCCATAATTTTGAGGTGAAAATGGGAGGAGGACGATTTAATGTTAATAAAATTCACAATTCATTTCAGTTCATGTCTCAGAATGTGTATTTTTTGTTTGTAATTTCACAGTTGTAATACCATAATGTGAAAACACCGCTTTTCTATCGCGAATGTGCCGAATCTGCTGATGTAACTACAACCGCTAATGATAGAGAAGGGTAGGGGGAGGCCAGGGGAGCGCTGAGCTCTCATGCCTCCGTTGGTAAAAAATTTGCCAATCAGCATCGAGTGTTCAC
>NW_015558701.1:0-543 GCF_001515605.1 Sinocyclocheilus anshuiensis | reverse complement strand
CGGGAGCGGGACAAAACATGAATGTCGCGGGCAGGAGCGGGACCAAATAAGACATATTTTTGCGGGAGCGGGCGGGCGCGGGACAGAATCTTGCGGGATCGGGACTGAAAAATCCGTCCCGCGTAGACTTGTGCCGGTATTCGGTAATGCGATATATCACGGTAATGAATATGCACGATATTGTTATCGCGGGTTCTTCTAAATACCGTGAATAATTATATATTACAAGTTATTCAGAATTTTGAATGCATTTACGAATACTTTTCCCATCAACTGGTCAAAATGCACAACACCGCTGTATGCTGCGTGAAAGCCGCATGCGCACTCTGATAAACAAGCGCGGACGAGAAGCACATGGCGGAACATGTGAGAGCGCATGCTGGATGAAAGCGCACTTTCAATCTCTGACAGCAGATGGCGCTAAACTGCAGAAATAATAATAATAATAATAATTCATTTAAATGAAACCCTGTAAACAAAGCAGCTACACTACTTTCAGTTTCTGAAAGGTGTTTAAATGATTTAAACAGCCATTCAGATTTG
>NW_015558700.1:338-525 GCF_001515605.1 Sinocyclocheilus anshuiensis | reverse complement strand
CAAGACAGGCAAGTCCAAGTCGAGTTGCAAGTCCTCAGCTTTAAGTCTTAAACAAGTCATTAATGCTTAATGTCTCAGTATTAATTACCATATCAAATTCATAGTAATTTATATCAAGAAGGCAGGTAGAATATGTTTGACATAGTTCAATTTCATGTGAGATGGGTGCCCTTAGTAAAACTACTAA
>NW_015558700.1:0-130 GCF_001515605.1 Sinocyclocheilus anshuiensis | reverse complement strand
CTAGGTGTTATATCTAAGCCAATGAGACATTATTTGGAACCTCAATGAAACAGATTTAAAAATATGTGAGCGGTAACGCAGAAAAAACTGCTTTGAAAGAACTAGAAGAAATAACTGCAAGCATACTTTG
>NW_015558699.1:82337-84023 GCF_001515605.1 Sinocyclocheilus anshuiensis | reverse complement strand
GCTGCAATTCACAGAACCACTAGTTTAGAGCTTCTAGGAACACTTGTACTGTTTAAGGGCAAAATAGGAAATTAAGCGAATGCAAGCCCACTTATGCTGCAAAAGTTCTTTCTCAGTGAGAGGAAGTTGGTTTATGCAATTTAAGAGTAAAGCTTACCCAGATGAAAGATATTTGTTACTTGTGAAATGAAATGTTATTTGCGAAGCAGAAAGACCGATTTTAATGTTTTAGAGCTATTATGCACTACAAGTTATGTTAGAGCTTCAATGGACAGAATCACTAGTTTTGAGCTTCAAGGATCACTAATACGGTGTAAAGTGCAACATAGCAAAGGAACAGAATGCAAACCCACTTATGCTGAAAAGCTTCTTTCTCAATGAGAGATAGTTGGTTGATGCAATGATAAGAGTAAAGCTTGCCCCGCAAAGAAGATGGTTGTTACCTTTGAATAAAATGTTATTTGCAATGCAGAAAGACAGATTTTACTGTTTTAGAACTATTATGCACTGCAGGATAGAACAGAGCTGCAATTCACAGAATTACTAGGTTAGAGCTTCTAGGAACCCTAATGCTGTGACACTACAAATACGCAAAGGAAGAGAATGCCATCCCACAATTGCTTAAAAGCTTCTTTCTCAGTGAGAGGAAGTTGGTTTATGCAATTTAAGAGTAAAGCTTGCCCAGATGAAAGATGTTTGTTACTTGTGAAATGAAATGTTATTTGCGATGCAGAAAGACAGATTTTAATGTTTTAGAGCTATTATGCACTACAAGTTATGTTAGAGCTTCAATGGACAGAATACTAGTTTTGAGCTTCTAGGAACACTAATTCTGTGTAAGTCCAACATAGCAAATAACGAGAATGCAAGCTCAAACTATGCTGAAAAGCTTCTTTCTCAGTGTGAGGAAGTTGGTTTATGCTATTTAAGTGTAAAGCTTGCCCAGATGAAAGATGTTTCTTACTGAAATTAAATATTATTTCCGATGCAGAAAGACAGATTTTAATGTGTTAGAACTTTTATGAAGAGCAAGTTATGTTAGAACTTCAGTGCACAGAATCACTAGTTTAGAGCTTCTAGTTAGAGCTTCAATGCACAGAATCACTATAGAGCTTGTACAAACACTAATGCTGTGTAAGTTCAACTACGCAAATGAAGAGACTGCAAGCCCACAATTGCTTAAAAGCTTCTCTCTCAGTGAGAGATAGTTGGTTCATACAATGACAAGAGTAAAGCTTGCCCACAAGAAAGATGTTTCTTACTTATGAAATTAAATAGTATTTGCAATGCAGAAAGACATATTTTTATGTGTTAGAACTATTATGCACTACAAGTTAGGTCAGAGCTGCAATGCACAAAATCACTAGTTTAGAGCTTCTAGGAACACTAATACTGTGTAAGTGCAACATAGCAAATGAAGAGAATGCAAGCCCACTTATGCTGAAAAGCTTCTTTCTTACTGAGAGATAGTTGGTTTATGCAATGTTAAGAGTAAAGCTTGCCCCAAAAAAAAGATGTTTGTTACCTTTGATTGTAATGTTATTTGCAATGCAGAAAACAGATTTTAATGTTTTCGAACTATTATGCACTACAACTTAGATGAGAACTGCAATTCACAGAATCACTAGTTTAGAGCTTCTAGGAACACTTATACTGTTTAAGGGCAACATAGCAAATGAAGAGAAT